>NW_027185377.1:10000-20000 GCF_022577435.1 Embiotoca jacksoni
TACTCACATTGTGGGGACTCAGGTCTGTAAACTGTTAAAGGTTTAAGATTTAACTGAAGGATGAACTGATGAGATTCATCGTCATAGTGATGATGATGGTGATGATGATGATGGTGATGATGAAGATGATAATGATGGTGATGATGAAGGAATGTAACAGCAGAGAAAACAGACATGTGTGTGCTTTTGTTTTGAAAGGACTTGAAGTGAAACCCGACACCGTCTGCTGATGAATTCATGTCGTTCTCCCTGTTTTTGTTCATGAAGAATTCATCGCAGCGTCTCTGTAAAGCCTCTAAAACGCCATCAGGAGTAAAAAGACGCCTTTAATCTGACAGTCGCTATTCATGTCTCATGTTTTTATTTCTGACACCGTTTCTGCTGAGACGTTTCCACGCCGACGGCAACAGGAAGAACAGACGGAGACGAGACAACCAGAGGACGAACGTTTCACTGAGACAAACGGAGGCTTCATAAACCGTCAGGTGACCCAGAGACGCTCGGGGTGACCTGATCTTCGGCCCCGCCCTAATTAGTTTCAGCTGTCTCTCATTGTCCTCCTCTCCTTTCCATGTTTTTGGATCAAGCTCGTCGTCTGTCTCTCTGCCTGGACTTTCCTGTGTTAGATGTGGGAGGTGGAGGGGGGAAGAGGAGGAGGAGGAGGGGGGGAACATGATGGGGGGGAGAACGAGGAGCAGTTTGTGTTTTGGGGCCTCGGGGACGAAGATTTTCCGCTCAGAATGCTTCAACATGAAGACGTAGTGAACAAGGCAGACGGAGGGAGATGGGGAGGAGGAGGTGAGGTAGGAGGAGGAGAAGGTGAGGACAAGGAGGAAGTGAGGAGAAGGGAGTGAGGAGGTGAGGAAGGAGGAGGTGAGGACAAGGAGGAAGTGAGGAGAAGGGAGTGAGGAGGAGGAGGTGAGGAAGGAGGAGGAGGAGGTGAGGACAAGGAGGAAGTGAGGAGAAGGGAGTGAGGAGGTGAGGAAGGAGGAGGTGAGGACAAGGAGGAAGTGAGGAGAAGGGAGTGAGGAGGAGGTGAGGAAAGAGGAGGAGGAGGTGAGGACAAGGAGGAAGTGAGGAGAAGGGAGTGAGGAGGTGAGGAAGGAGGAGGTGAAGAGGAGGAGGAAGTGAGGAGGAGGAAGTGAGGTGGAGGTGAGGAAGGAGAAGGAGGAGGAGGAGGTGAGGAAGAAGTGAGGAGGAGATGGGGAGGAGGAGGAGGTGAGGACAAAGAGGAAGTGAGGAGAAGGGAGTGAGGAGGAGGTGAGGTAGGAGGAGGAGGTGAGGACAAGGAGGAAGTGAGGAGAAGGGAGTGAGGAGGTGAGGAAGGAGGAGGAGGAGGAGGTGAGGACAAGGAGGAAGTGAGGAGAAGGGAGTGAGGAGGAGGTGAGGAAGGAGGAGGAGGGGTGAGGACAAGGAGGAAGTGAGGAGAAGGGAGTGAGGAGGAGGTGAGGAAGGAGGAGGAGGAGGTGAGGGCAAGGAGGAAGTGAGGAGAAGGGAGTGAGGAGGAGGTGAGGAAGGCGGAGGTGAGGACAAGGAGGAAGTGAGGAGAAGGGAGTGAGGAGGAGGTGAGGAAGGAGGAGGAGAAGGTGAGGACAAGGAGGAAGTGAGGAGGAGGGAGTGAGGTGGAGGTGAGGAAGGAGGAGGAGGATGTGAAGAGGAGGAGGAGGAAGTGAGGAGGAGTTGAGGAGGAGGAGGAAGTGAGGAGGAGGAGAAGGAAGTGAGGAGGAGGTGAGGAAGGAGGAGGAGGTGAAGAGGAGGAGGAGAAGGGAGTGAGGAGGAGGAGGTGAGGAAGGAGGATGAGGAGGTGAGGACAAGGAGGAAGTGAGGAGAAGGGAGTGAGGAGGAGGTGAGGGAGGAGGAGGAGGTGAAGAGGAGGAGGAGGAGGAAGTGAGGAGGAGGTGAGGAAGGAGGAGGAAGTGAGGAAGGAGGAGGAGGTGAGGAGGAGGTGAGGAAGGAGGAGGAAGAGGTGAGGAGGAGGAGGACAAGGTGAGGAGGAGGAGGAGGACCTGAGGGACCAGAACAGACTGAACAGCGTTTTGCACTCTGCTGACCTTCATCTTCGTCTTCATCACTTGTTCTTCTGCTCCGTTTGGTCCAACAGCTTCGTTTAACGTCCTCAGGAGACGTCCAGAACCTCCGTCTGTCCTCCGTCTGTCTGTCCTCCATCTGTCTGTACTATGTCTGTCCTCCATTTGTCTGTCTTCCATCTGTCTGTCCTACATCTGCCCTCCATCTGTCTGTCTTCCATCTGTCTGTCCACCGTTTGTCTGTCCTCCATCTGTCCATCCTCCGTCGGTCTGTCCTTCATCTGTCTATCTTCTGACTCGTCTTTTAAACACTGAAACTATAAAATCTTTATTTAAAATGATCCTTTAAACAGGATTTAAATTGTTTGTTCATTAAAACTTTATTTAAAATCTTTGAACAGATTTAAACTTCACGTATCTCAACATAGAAACGGTTTCTACTGTCAGTGTTCTGCTGCCACCTGCTGCTCGTTTCCGGTTACTGCAGCATCCAACTAATCACCTCATTGATCCTCTCTGCTTCCGCCGCGTCTTCAGGAAGTCATCGAAGTTTGGACTTCAGAGTAAAATAATTCCTTAATTCTTCAACAAACTCTGAATAATTAAAACGTAATAAATATTTAAAGTCTCCAGATCTCGTGAGGGTTTGTGCTGGCTCTGATTGGCTTACTCTGCTCTGACGTCACATCATTTGAAATGGACAGGGTGAAAAGGTGAACAACCTGGCGCGTTAAACAGACAGAAATACGGCTTCCGGTTGAGTTAGAAGGCTTCAAAGTAAAAGCAATTTGTGTTTGGGTTTTGTTTTAATCTTTTTTGTCTTCACATTAATGAAAATAGTTGAATATGTTTTTATTTATAATCCTGTTTATAATAACTATATATAATATGAACACCGTGTGCAGTGACATGCGTGATGTGCATTTTATGTTTGTAAAAGTATGAAAGTTTTAAATGTGTTTGGAACATGGAACTATTAGTTATTAATATTCTTGTTTACACAGTGATGATCCATAATGTGGTATTATTGGTATATTAGTCATTATTCAACAGTATTTATGATCATTGTTGATTTGAAAATGTTCTGTATTAATGAGAATCAAAGAGGAAAGCGCGGTGCTTTTATTGTGAAGGACCGCGCGGGCTCGTGCCGGCAGCGTGTTGCTGGTTGCTGTAAACTTTCTGGTTGCTGGTCAACAGAAGGTCGGCCGACAACAGCAGCAGCAGTAGGCATCAGAAAGTTAACCGGTGACCAGCTCCGGTAAATGAGCCTGGTTGTTCTCTGCGCGGGAAACTGACAGCTTCCGGCGGAGGTTTGAATTCTGCGGCTAATGCTAACAGGCTAACTGCACTGACCTGCCGTTAGCTGCTAGCCGTTAGCATGCAGTGCGCTAACCTGCTGAGGAAGAGGAGTCTGGAGCCGGAAGTGGAGCCGTGGAGCTGCAGAGCGGTGAGACACCTGTCCGGGGGGAGGGGGGGGTAACAGAGGGGACAGTAGATGACCGAGGGGGGTCAAAGGTCAAGATGATAGAACCACGCAGCTTCACCATCATGAAGATAAAGATGATGATGAAGATGTCATCTGATTCATCTGTCATCAGAAGCGGATTTGTTTGGAGGCGGAGCTCCAGGCGGCTGAGTGTCCAATGGAAACGTCCCACAGTCAGCAGCAGCAGGTGAGTTCAGGTCGCCATGACAACAAGAGAGGTTCATCATCATCAATAATCACAGCTGTGACAGCCTGAGTCAGAATCATCATAACATGCAATACCAGCGAGTGCCACTAGAGGTCGGCTCCAAAAAGCCTCCGGCTCCATAGACTCCCATTCAACTTCTCTCATCAAATCCAAAGTGAATAAAATGTGTCCATCAGTTATCTCGGTGTTGTTAGCTAAAGTCACTCCTTCTTATTAGTTTTCTGGAGGTCCATCTGAAAATAATCCCTCATTCATTAGAAAAGAAGATTCAAGAAGACCTGTTTTTGGGGGCGTGTCTGTTTGATTGACAGGCCTGTGGTGCAGTCAGGTTACAGCTATCGGTGGGCGGGACGTAGTATCGTCAGGTTTCCGATCGGATCGGTCAGATCTACCGCCGGCTCCTCAGATTTCTGCTCTGACTTTCGGACGTGGTGTCGCCATGGCAACGTGTGAACAGGTGTGTGTTGGTGCAGGTTGGAGCGGTGCGGCCCAAACTTCCTCTGCTCTGCTGCCCCCGGTGTCTTGGAGGAGAACCGGTAAGAACACTTCCATCATCTTCATGTGATGTGCAAGGAGCTCTCTGATTGGCTGTCTGAAATGCTCCCTGGAAGTCGTCGTTCGCTGAGTGTTTCACTGATTTCAGGGTCACATCAACCACATCATGGGCCTCTGAGCAGGAGGACGAGGAGGAGGAGGAGGAGGAGGAGGAGGAGTCCCCGTCCCCTTCAGGATCTGCTGAGTCATCCTGAAAAACACGAGAAACGCCGACTCAGCGTCTCTCAGCCATCCAATCACATTTCTGCTTCACTCAGTGTTTCTGTCCTCCACCTCCTGGTCTTCCATGGTTGCCATGGAAACACTAGTTGTCATGTGACTTAAACATGGAATTTAATTATATCATTATACATATATATCACCTTTGTAAGCCCTGCCTCCTCCCGTCCTTCTCCCACTGTCTGATTGGTTCAGTCAGTTTTACATCAGCTAATCAATAATCAATGACTCCTAGCTGTGATCAGTAGTTTGACCTCTGACCTCAGGATTCACAGTAAAGGGCTAATACACAGTTTTACATGTGTTTACCCTCCATCAACTCTTTAGCATGTTAGCTTGTTAGTTCAGAAGTCCCGTCACAGTGATGGTTGTGTGATTACCCATGATGCACTGCAGGCAGGAGATTCTCGCTCAGTTCTGCGGTTTAAAAGGGACATTTCAGTAAATTTAAACAGAACAGCAGGAGGTCAGAGGTCATGGTGTTAAAAAAAAGAAATCTGACATCTGTTTTAAAATTGTTTGTGATGCATTTGTGGAAAATAGGATAGTTGATCATCAGGATCCAAAGAGCATGATGACTAAAGGGACTGAATGAAGGATTAGCAAGGCATTAATGAGTCGAATTAAACACTTCCCGTTTGTACTTTTATAATGTAGATTTTCATATTTTTTACTTTTAATCTGAAAGAATGTAAAGCAGCTTCCTGCAGAGTGCTATTTTGATTACATCGTTTCCTGCTTCAGAGCTGACCAATCGGATGGCAGCATTTGTACCGCAGACTGATTTCAAAATAAAACGTTTGAGTGAAAACCTGCCGAGACGTGTTTCCTACAACCGAACACTTCGTCTGACAGGCGACTGTCAGGTCAGCAGCTGATTGGTCCTCTCAGACAAACGGCTTGATGATGAAATTTATTGATGAAATAACAGTGAAGTCATGTGACAGTTCAAACAGGAAGTGACTCTTCAAACTCAGGAATCAGACCGGAACCAAAAAGAACCAGGAGAAGAATGCAGTTGGCCCCACCCCCTCAGCTGTCAATCACTCAGGTGGGTTTTGCCTTCTTGGCTGGAGGAGCTTCACCTGTTCAGGTAAACACAGAGACACGAAGATCGACCAATCAGAGCCGGCAATCAAACATGACTCGTTAAAGTGAACCTACAGTCAGTTAAGTCCTGCGGCGCCTCCTGCTGGATCCTGTGGGTGTAGACGATCCCATTGGCTGTCCTCCTGGCCTCTGATCACAAACAAATAAACAGGTAAACAAACACAGAAGTGAGCAGTCCGACAGGTGTTGATGTTTTGATGTTTACCTGCGTGCAGTAAAACAGAGCGACAGGTGGAGGAGACAGATTCTTTAGAGTCTCCATCTGACAGACCGAACAGGAGACCGCTGGGGGGGGTCAGGGACAACAACAACAGCAAAGCAGCAACAACAACAACAACAACAGCAGAACAACAACAACAGCAAAACAACACAGTAGTGATTGGCTGTTGAAGGATACAGGTTGGTGACATCATATGGTCCTCGGAGCTCCAGAGACTGAAAACACACACACACCTACGGATCAATCACAGATCAATAACGGATCAATAACGGATCAATAACAGATCAATCACGGATCAATCACAGATCAATCACGGATCAATAACAGATCAATAACGGATTAATAACAGATCAATCACAGATCAATAACAGATCAATCAGAGATCAATAACGGATCAATCAGAGATCAAAAACAGATCAATAACGGATCAATAACAGATCAATCAGAGATCAATAACATCAATAACAGATCAATAACATCAATAACGGATTAATAACGGATCAATAACAGATCAATCAGAGATCAATAACATCAATAACAGATCAATCACGGATCAATAACAGATCAATCAGAGATCAATCACGGATCAATAACAGATCAATCAGGGATCAATCACAGATCAATCAGAGATCAATCACAGATCAATAACAGATCAATCAGAGATCAATAACATCAATAACAGATCAATCAGAGATCAATCACGGATCAATAAAGGATCAATAACAGATCAATCACGGATCAATAACATCAATCACGGATCAATCACAGATCAATAACAGATTAATCACGGATCAATAACAGATCAATCACAGATCAATAACAGATCAATCACGGATCAATAACGGATCAATAACAGATCAATCAGAGATCAATAACGGATCAATCAGAGATCAAAAACATCAATAACAGATCAATAACATCAATAACAGATCAATCACGGATCAATAACAGATCAATCAGAGATCAATAACAGATCAATCACGGATCAATAACGGATCAATAACAGATCAATCAGAGATCAATAACAGATCAATCAGAGATCAATAACATCAATAACAGATCAATAACATCAATAACAGATCAATCACGGATCAATAACAGATCAATCACAGATCAATAACAGATCAATCACGGATCAATAACGGATCAATAACAGATCAATCAGAGATCAATAACAGATCAATCAGAGATCAATAACATCAATAACAGATCAATAACATCAATAACAGATCAATCACGGATCAATAACAGATCAATCACGGATCAATAACGGATCAATAACAGATCAATCAGAGATCAATAACAGATCAATCACGGATCAATAACGGATCAATAACAGATCAATCAGAGATCAATAACAGATCAATCAGAGATCAATAACATCAATAACAGATCAATAACATCAATAACAGATTAATCACGGATCAATAACAGATCAATCACAGATCAATAACAGATCAATCACGGATCAATAACAGATCAATCACAGATCAATAACAGATCAATCACGGATCAATAACGGATCAATAACAGATCAATCAGAGATCAATAACAGATCAATCACGGATCAATAACGGATCAATAACAGATCAATCAGAGATCAATAACAGATCAATCAGAGATCAATAACATCAATAACAGATCAATAACATCAATAACAGATTAATCACGGATCAATAACAGATCAATCACAGATCAATAACAGATCAATCACGGATCAATAACGGATCAATAACAGATCAATCAGAGATCAATAACAGATCAATCAGAGATCAATAACATCAATAACAGATCAATAACATCAATAACAGATCAATCACGGATCAATAACAGATCAATCAGAGATCAATAACATCAATAACAGATCAATCAGAGATCAATAACAGATCAATCAGAGATCAATAACATCAATAACAGATCAATCAGAGATCAATAACAGATCAATCAGAGATCAATCACGGATCAATAACAGATCAATCACGGATCAATAACAGATCAATCAGAGATCAATAACATCAATAACAGATCAATCAGAGATCAATAACAGATCAATCAGAGATCAATCACGGATCAATAACGGATCACTGACCTTCTCGGCTGCACTGGACAGGATCACGTTCTGAAACAGTGATGATAAAAAGCAACATTGAACAAGCAGCTGGTGACATCACGCCTCAGTTGGCCAATCCAGCACGCCGACATGTCACAGGTTCAGGAAGGGGGCGGGGACTAACAGCAGGTACCTTTCCTTTGCAGGTTTCCATCAGAGAGACGGCGTTGGCGATTGTGTAGCGCCTCCTGGTGGCGTCTCTGATGGCTGCAGAGTACGACACCTCGAACACCACACCTCGGTCAATGGCCTGAACACACACACACGTATAAATACACACACGTATAAATACACACACACACGTACACACGTATAAATACACACATACGTATAAATACACACACACGTATAAATACACACACGTATGAATACACACACACGTATAAATACACACACACGTATAAATACACACACACACGTACACACGTATAAATACACACATACGTATAAATACACACACGTATGAATACACACACGTATGAATACACACACACGTATAAATACACACACACGTACAAATACACACACGTATGAATACACACACACGTATGAATACACACACACACGTATAAATACACACACGTACAAATACACACACACACGTATAAATACACACATACGTATAAATACACACACACGTATAAATACACACACACACACATAAATACACACATATGAATACACACACACGTATAAATACACACACACGTATAAATACACACACGTATGAATACACACACGTATAAATACACACACACGTATAAATACACACATACGTATAAATACACACATACGTATAAATACACGCGCGCACACACACACGTATAAATACACACACAAACACACGTGTATAAATACACACATTTATAAGTACAAGGTGTGGCGCCCCCTGCTGGTCCATTCAGATGAAACAGACTTCAGGTGTCAAGTTTCATGACGATCAGACGAGACATAAAAGTTATAAACACACTGCTCCAAAAAATAAAGTGACCACTTAAACACCTCAATGTATCTCCAATCAATCCCACTTCTGTGAAATCAACGTGTCCAGTTTGGATCAACACTGATTGAGGATCAGTTTCACCTGCTGTTGTACAAATGGAACAAACAGGTGGAAATGAGGCAATTATCAAGACAACCCTATAAAGGAACAGTTCTGCAGGTGGTGACCACAGACCGTTTCTCTGTCCTCGTCCTTTCTGGATGATTGTTGGTCCCTTTTGCATTTTGCCAGTGTCCTCACCACTAGAGGGAGCATGAGGTGTCTCCAACCCACAGAAGTTGTTCAGGTAGTGCAGCTCATCCAGGATGGCACATCAATGCACGCTGTGGCAAGAAGGTTTGCTGTGTCTGTCAGCACAGTGTCAAGAGGACGGAGGACATACCGGGAGACGGGCCGGTCCACCAGGAGACGTGGAGGGGGCCGTAGGAGGACAACAACCCGGCAGCGGGACCGCTATCTGCTCCTTTGTGCAAGGAGGAACAGGAGGAGCGCTGCCAGAGCCCTACAAAATGACCTCCAGCAGGCCACTAATGTGCATGTTTCTGCTCAAACTGTCAGAAACAGACTCCATGAGGGCGGTACGAGGACCCGACGTCCACAAGTGGGGTCTGTGCTCACAGCCCAACACCGTGCGGGGCGACCGGACTTTACCGGAGAACACCGAGATCGGCAGCTTCTCCGTCGGCGTCCTGCGGTCTTCACGGATGAGAGCAGGTTCACACTGAGCACATGTGACAGACGTGACGGAGTCTGGAGACGCCGTGGAGAACGTTCTGCTGCCTGCAACATCCTCCAGCGGGACCGGGTCGGCGGCGGGTCAGCGACGGTCTGGGGAGGCGTTTCTTCGGAGGGCAGCGCAGCCCTCCGTGTGCTAGCCAGAGGTACCCTGACTGCCATCAGGTCCCGGGATGAGATCCTCAGACCCGTTGAAGACCATCTGCTGGTGCAGAGGGTCCTGGGTTCTTCTGATGCAGGACAATGCTCGGCCTCATGTGGCTGGAGTGTGTCAGCAGTTCCTGCACGATGAAGGCATCGATGCTACGGACCGGCCCGCCCGTC
>NW_027185377.1:25000-40000 GCF_022577435.1 Embiotoca jacksoni
CAGAACAACAGCTGACTGACAGACACGTCATAAGTCCAACTCCATCAGAACACCACCGGTCTGCAACCTGCAGCTCTGCGGATCCTCCCATACAAGAGTCCATTCAGAATCTGTCAATTTTAGCTTCTACTGCACCGAGCTGAGGGCTGACAGCTGTGAACTGTAAGCAGAACTCCGTGTTAACATGCAGCTCGTTTAACGGTCCGACGTGTCTTATTGTCCCACTCAAACAATCCACGTAAAGATTCTGGAAACTGCATGTTTGTTGAAATAATAGCAGCTGATTTGGTAAAATGTCGCCGAAATCCCCAACAGAACCTGAAGATTCTCCCGAAAGTCTGAAATTATGTTAAAATCCAATCTACTGTTGAGGGAAACACACGAACTCTAAAACGACAGATTCTTAAAGGGGGTTCGGCATTGTTATTTTTTCTCTTCTCACATGACCAACATGTTGTGAGTTGAACTGAACTAAAAGTCTGAAGTTTGTCCTGATGGGGGCGCTGCAGGGAACTGATCCCAGTAGAGTTCCTCCACCAGAACCTCAGGACGTTAGGGAGGAACACTGGGACAGACAGCAGCACTGAGGAGGTCCAGCAGGACAGTTCAGAGACCGGTCCAGTCATCTCGAGCCTTATGTGTGCTAAGCTAGACTAACAGTTTCTCCCCGATTCTTCCAGTGGCGGCCATGTTGAGACCTTTGATCCTCGTCTCAACAAAACATCTGCAGACACGCTGCTGCTCAGGATTCATATCCAGAATGAGGTTACATGATTGATTGATTGAATTGATTGATTGATTGATTGATTGATTGATTGATTGATTGATCGATTGATCGTCTCTCAGGTATCTGAACCGGCTGAAGGAGGATGATGAGTCGTGTGCTGCAGCGCTGCAGAACGGTCACATGTTCTTGTTCCACCGCCTGTGGCCTCTTCTGAACAGAACCGAGAGAGGAACCCTCCGACCAGAACCACTCACCTACTCAGGTACACAACCGCAGAACCACCAGAACCTCAGAGCACCTCAGGGAGAGAACTTCTGGTAGAGAACTTCTGGTAGAGAACCTCAGGTGGAGAACCTCAGGTAGAGAACCTCTGGTAGAGAACCTCTGGTAGAGAACCTCAATTGGACAACCTCAGATAGAGAACCTCTGGTAAAGAACCTCTGGTAGAGAACCTCAGGTGGAGAACCTCAGGTAGAGAACCTCTGGTAGAGAACCTTGAAGTAGAGAACCGGAATGCAAGACATAATTCAGGTTTGAGCTGAGACGGTTCTGGTTCTGTGTTCTGTTCCAGATGTGCAGTCCATCCTGCAGAGGCTCGGTTCTGACCGGTCCCTTCTGAAGGAGTCGGTTCTGATTGGCTGTTCTGAACAGAACCAGGCTCAGTTCTGTCTGGACCTCGGTAAGAACAAGGATTGCTGTTTGGTACTCTGAGAGCCACTCCCAGCGGTCCACACTGACTCTGGATTCTGTCGGTTCCGGTCTGTGTTCAGGAGAACTGGATAAGGCGGCAGTAGAAGAACAGTGTGATGGAACTTTTGTGGATCTGAGGAAAGCTTTCTTTCTTCTGGCTGGAACCAAGGCACCTTTAGTGGCCAAGGTGAGGAACTACAGCCAGAACAGAAGTTCTGGTTATTACGAGGGTCCGATCATCCAGAACTCAACACTGAGTCCATCTGATCCTATCTGTGTTCCAGTTCTGACTCGGTCTGTCCTGCAGGGTCAGGCTCTGCTGCGCTGGCATCAGACCACCAGGTTCTGCAGCGCCACGGGTCAACCGACGCACCGGAACCAGGCTGGCAGCCAGAGGGTCTGCAGCTCCCTCGTCTACTACCCTAAGGTGACTTCCACACATCACAACTGGACCAGAACCACTGAAAACTTAACTGGATCTGAACCAGAACCAAAACAGAAATTAACTGACTGGTTCTTGACTGGTTTTTGACTGGTACCAGAGTGGTTCCTGGTTGGTTCCTGACTGTTTACTGCGTGGTTCCTGACTGGTTCCTGACTGGTTACTGTGTGGTTCCTGACTGGTTCTTGGCTGGTTCCTGGTTGGTTCCTGACTGGTTCCTGACTGGTTCCTGGTTGGTTCCTGACTGGTTCCTGGTTGGTTCCTGACTGGTTACTGTGTGGTTCCTGACTGGTTCTTGGCTGGTTCCTGGTTGGTTCCTGACTGGTTCCCGGTTGGTTCCTGGTCTCCTGCAGATGTCCCCGGTGGTGATCTTCCTGGTGTCTGATGGAAAACGGTGTTTGTTGGGGCGACAGCCGTCCTTCCCTCCAGGGATGTTCAGCGCTCTGGCCGGCTTCTGTGACATGGGTCAGTCTCACCTGTCTGCAGACACACCTGTCCATCACCTGCTGTCCTGAGTGTTTGACGTGTCCTCTTGTCCATCGCAGGCGAGACTCTGGAGGAGGCTCTGTCCAGGGAGGTGGCGGAGGAGGTGGGGCTGGAGGTGCAGAGCATCTCCTACAGCTCCTCGCAGCACTGGCCGTTCCCTCACAGCTCCTTCATGCTGGGCTGCCACGCCTCCGTTAGTCCCGCCCACTCTCAGGTGAGCTCACACTTGTGTCTCTAATTGTGTTCCATCCACACCTGTAAACACCTGGCGTGTCATGTGACCTGCGTTTCCTGTCCAGCTAACGGTGGACCGCTCGGAGCTGGAGGACGCCCGCTGGTTCTCTCTGGAGGAGGTCACCTGTGCCCTGCAGGTGAAGACTCCGCCCAGAAGGGGCAACGCCCCCATCCTTTGGCTGCCACCCAAACACGCCCTCGCCAACCGCCTCATCACAGAGTGGACGCAGCGCCAGCGCCGCCACGAGGAGCAGACGGACTTCCAGTGACTTCCACTTCCTGTTTACATCAACTCTTTCAGAATAAACCTCCAGAAATCCACTTAGTAACCAGAGGAGCAGACAGTTCAGAAGTCCCCTGAGAATCTGTCTGATTTTAGGTTTCCTTCAGTGATCAGTGATGTCTGGCTGATTACCCATGATGCACTGCAGCCAGGCTGCTGCTGTTAAAGGGACATTCCACTCATGTTAAACATCCAGTGGTGCCTTCTGTTTTAAACATTATTATTCTGTTGCCATGTAATAATAATGTAATAATAATGTAATGTGTTGACGTGTTGTTTTGTGAACTACCTCGCAGTGATCGGACACTTTCAACCTTTTAATAAAACAAGCAAGAAATAAATGTATTCATCAGAAAACGTGGAATAAAAACTTGATTGATTGATCGATCGATTGATCGTCTCTCAGGTATCTGAACCGGCTGAAGGAGGATGATGAGTCGTGTGCTGCAGCGCTGCAGAACGGCCACATGTTCTTGTTCCACCGTCTGTGGCCTCTTCTGAACAGAACCGAGAGAGGAACCCGCCGACCAGAACCCTCAGCAGCTGATTTTCAGTTTAAATTTCCAGAATAAAAGTCGTTTCCGCTGCGGGCCAGTAGGGGGCGGAGTTTTGTAGTCCGCCAGTACAACCACAGAAGAAGAAAGAAGGAACACTTCCGGGTGTTGGTGCCTCAGCGGGCTGTTAAAGTGAACTCTCGGTTCTTTAACTTTCATGAGTTTCACCCGCAGACCGGTTTAGAAGTGTCCCGGAGCTCCGCTGATGCTGCCCGGGGCAGCGGGAGGTCCAGCTGGTTAGCAGCGGTCAGTCCGTCCGGACCAGCGGCGGCTTGGCCCGCAGGACGATGAGCTGCTCCGCAACCCTGCACACCCAGCTGGCCGCCGTCATGGAGTCTCTGGTCCACGCCGCCGTGGCCGAGCTGAAGAGACTGCAGGAGGACAGCAGCCCCGCCGGAGAGCCGCCGGAGAAGAGCTGTGGGAAGACGGTGAGGAGCGGGCGGAGGGCGGCTGGAGGCCGGGGAGCAGCTGCTGCTGGAGGCCGGGGAGCAGCTGCTGCTTCCGGTCCCATTCAGTTTGTTTTTACTTCAGTGGTTCGGTTCTGTTCCTGCAGAGTTCTGGTTCTGGATTCAGAGGTTTTATTTGAAATGTAGTTTTCACATGTTTGTGGTCCAGGTCTGGTTCCAGGTCTGGGTCTAGTCCAGGTCCAGGTCTGGGTCTGGGTCTAGTCCGGGTCTAGTCCAGGTCCAGGTCTGGGTCTGGGTCTAGTCCGGGTCTAGTCCAGGTCCAGGTCTGGGTCTAGTCCGGGTCTAGTCCAGGTCCAGGTTGGACCGGTCTCAGTGTCCTGGTTCTGGATGTGGACCAAGTCAAATGTGGGATAGATGTGAATAAAGCACTAAAATGTCCCTTTGCTGCGAAAGGACACCTGTCTCTGACCTCTGACCTGTCTCTGACCTCTGACCTGTCTCTGACCACTGACCTGTCTCTGACCCCCAGGTGATGTTTGCCTCCATCATGGAGACCCTGGGGAACGAGGCTCTGGGAAAGATCATGAACATTGTGGACGGCGTGAGGCTGCAGGTGGACGCTGAGTGTGGGCGGAGCTTCAGGAGACCGCAGACCAGTGTCCTCAACGTCCTCAACAATACACGAGTTGGTACGTACGCAGGTCACGCCCCCTCCAGTCAGACCGCCATGATGTCGTTGTAACTTGTTTGTCCGTCGCAGACCTCGAACACTCTTACGGACTCCGGCTGCAGAGCTCCGACCCAGACACGCCCTCTCAGGTAAGACTCCTCCCCCTGCTCACCTGAGTGCCCGCGGTGCGTTCACTGACCTGACTGTGATGTTACTGCAGAAACCGCAGGAGGACGCCAGGGAGACGGCGTTTGTTCTGGCGGTCACCGTTAAAGACGAACACGGAAACATCGACCTGGTAGCCATCGCCGAGAGTAAGTCCCGATCACCACCCGAACACCACCCGATCACCACCCGATCAACTCACCACCCGAACACCACCCGAACACCACTCGAACAACATCCGATCACCACCCGAACACCACTCGAACAACATCTGATCACCACCCGAACACCACCCGATCACCACCCGAACACCACCCGACCAACATCCGATCACCACCCGAACACCACCCGACCAACACTCAATCACCACCCGAACAACACCCGAACACCACCCGATCAACACCCAACCAACTCACCACCCGATCAACACCTGATCAACTCAACACCTGATCAACTCACCACCCGATCACCATCCGATCAACTCAACACCCGATCAACACCCGAACACCACCCGATCAACACCCGATCAACTCAACACCTGATCAACTCACCGCCCGATCAACACCCGAACACCACCCGAACACCACCCGATCAACACCCGATCAACTCACCACCCGATCAACACCCGAACACCACCCGATCAACACCCTATCAACTCACCACCCGATCAACACCCGAACACCACCCGATCAACACCCAAACACCACCCGATCAACTCAACACCCGATCAACTCACCACCCGATCAACACCCGATCACCACCCGAACACCACCCAATCAACACCCAAACACCACCCGATCAACACCCAAACACCACCCGATCACCACCCGATTAACACCCGATCACATGTTCTCTGCAGGAGCCCGTGTGGAAGCTGCTCAACCGGAGAACCTTCACCACATGAAGGGTCCTGGTCCTGCTCTTACTCCTGGTCCTGGTCTTACTCCTGATCCTGGTCCTACTCCTGGTCTTGGTCCTGGTCCTGGTCCTACTCCTGGTCCTGGTCCTACTCCTGGTCCTGCTCTTACTCCTGGTCCTGGTTCCAGTCCAGTGCTGCCGACCTGTCTGTCCTTCTCGTCTCTGCGGACCCACCAGCGGGTCGTCCACGGCGCCGAGCGGCCGTTCGTGTGTTCCACCTGCGGAAAACGTTTCTCCAAGCAGGCGCAGCTGAAGACGCACGGCGTCGTGCACAGCGGCGAGCAGCCGCACGGCTGTGACGTCTGCGGCCGGCGCTTCAACCTGCTGCAGAACCTGCAGCGACACACGCACACGCACTCAGGAACCAAGATGTTCGTGTGCTCCGCGTGCGGGAAAGGTTTCACCCGCGCTGTCACGCTGAAGACGCACCAGCTGATCCACAGCGACCAGAAGCCCTTCGCCTGCGAGCAGTGCAACAAAACCTTCCGACACGCCGTCAACCTGAAGAACCACCAGCGCATCCACAGCGGCGCGCGGCCTTTCGGCTGCGACCTCTGTGGGAAAACCTTCCGGCAGGCGGTGAACCTGAAGATCCACCGCAGGATCCACACCGGCGAGCGGCCCTTCGGCTGCCCGCAGTGCGGTAAGACGTTCAGCCAGCAGAGCAGCCTGATCTCGCACGGCCGCACGCACTCCAGCGAGCGGCCGTTCGGCTGCAGCGCCTGCGACAAGAAGTTCAACAATGCCAACAGCCTGAAACTGCACCTGCGCGTCCACACCGGCGAGAAGCCGTACACCTGCGACGTCTGCGGCAAGACCTTCAGCCAGGGCAGCCACCTGCGCACGCACAAGAGGCACGTGCACGCCGGTGGCAAGCAGTATATCTGCGACAGGTGTGGCAAGAGATACTCGGACCAGCGCAACCTCAAGCTGCACAAGTGTGGCTACGCGTGAATGCAACCGCGCAGCCGAAAACAGTCATTTTCTCGATGGACTCTGGGACAGGCAGAGAGAACCATACTGGAATGTTAACGGAGGATTTGTTCAGATTTATTTTTGCAATTTTTTGAAAAGGGGTGATTGGTTAAACAGGTCCACTTCCTGTCAATCAGAGCTCAGACACGATGTGGGCGGGGTCTCCACATTGGTAATTTAAGTATGCAGTAATTTTTCCCTCAGTCTAGACACTACAGGAACCCTCCGCTTCTGCTGCCATGCAGACAACTGCACTTGATATAAGCCCCGCCCATTCAAAATGTGTATTCTGATTGGTTGCAATTGTAAATTAAATTTACATAAATTATGGACTTGATTTTTATAATTTTATATGCAATATTTTTCATATGCTTGAAAATTATAATTAAATTCTACGAACATCTGTCAAGCTGCTTTTACTTGGCCTTAAAGGAACGGTGCGACATTTAGAGCCTTAAAGGAACAGTGAGACATTTAGAGCCCTGAAGGAACGGTGCGACATTTAGAGCCTTAAAGGAATGGTGCGACATTTAGAGCCTTAAAGGAACGGTACGACACTTAGAGCCTTAAAGGGACGGTGCAACATTTAGAGCCTTAAGAACAGTGCAACATTTAGAGCCTTTAAGGAACGGTATGACATTTAGAACCTTAAAGGAACGGTATGACATTTAGAGCCTTAAAGGAACAGTGCAACATTTAGAGCCTTAAAGGAACGGTACAACATTTAGAGCCTTAAAGGAACGGTGCGACATTTAGAGCCTTAGAGGAACGGTACGACACTTAGAGCCTTAAAGGAATGGTGCGACATTTAGAGCCTTAAAGGAACGGTATGACATTTAGAGCCTTAAAGGAACGGTATGACATTTAGAGCCTTAAAGGAACGGTACGGCATTTAGAGCCTTAAAGGAACGGTACGGCATTTAGAGCCTTAAAGGAACGGTATGACATTTAGAGCCTTAAAGGAACGGTACGGCATTTAGAGCCTTAAAGGAACGGTACGGCATTTAGAGCCTTAAAGGAACGGTATGACATTTAGAGCCTTAAAGGAACGGTACGGCATTTAGAGCCTTAAAGGAACG
The DNA here is from genome assembly GCF_022577435.1 of Embiotoca jacksoni. Classification (NCBI taxonomy): domain Eukaryota; kingdom Metazoa; phylum Chordata; class Actinopteri; family Embiotocidae; genus Embiotoca; species Embiotoca jacksoni. Next base: position 32,631 of record NW_027185377.1, read on the forward strand.
GTACGACATTTAGAGCCTTAAAGGAACGGTATGACATTTAGAGCCTTAAAGGAACGGTACGGCATTTAGAGCCTTAAAGGAACGGTACGGCATTTAGAGCCTTAAAGGAACGGTATGACATTTAGAGCCTTAAAGGAACGGTACGGCATTTAGAGCCTTAGAACAGAACAGGAATTTAATCTACAGAGTTCTGTTTCCCAAAGAACAAATTAAAACAATAAATCTCATAAAATAAGAAAAATATAAATGTTTTTTATTTAAACAGAGGTCCATCAAAAATAAGTGATTTAAGTTAATCAATAAAAAACATAATGTGAGCAGGAGCGACACGTATTATCAATCCTGAACAGTTTTTCATTTAATCACAAACATTAATGGAAAAATAAAATCAGTCAAACAAAACAAAATAAAATCCCCAAAACACATTTTGATCCAGTTATAATTTTTCATTGCGATTCAATTGTTTAAAACCACAATTAAAATATAAATTTTATAAAAAGCATAATTTGTGGATTACAAAATTCAAACATAACGATTACAACTTTATTTAATGTGACAGAAACTGAACAAGCTACATTTTAATGTTCTGAATGATTATTAAACCTGTTTATGTAGTTTTATTATTTAAACACAATTTACATTAATAATGACGCCATAACCCTCTACGTGAGTAATCCACCTGACGTTCTGAGTACATCACCGGACTGGTCAACATGGAGCTGTGTCCGGGTTTGTTTTTGCCGCTGAGAGCCTCGGTGATCCAGAGAGGAGTCAAGACGACAGGACCGGAAACCAGCTGGACTGCATTCAAAATAAAACCGCCATTATAACCAGAGAGGATAACTTTCAAAATAAGACGACCAATATAACCAGAGAGGATAACTTTCAAAATAAGACGACCAATATAACCAGAGAGGAGTGAAATGGAACGAAGCGATGATGGTTCGTCTCCAATGACGACCGTAAACAACACAGAGGAGTCAACACCATGTCATCATCACCCCTCCACCCCTCCACCCCTGGTGATGTCATCACTCTGGGTCTCTCTGGGCGTGTCCAGCACGTCACATGTTCAGGTGACAGCTCTGTAGGACCAATCAGATGCTGCTCTGTCATCCAGGATCCAGGTGAGGATCAGGGGGTGGGGCCTCGTCCCGGAGATGATGTCACCCATGCAGCCAGGATGAGTTCCAGCAGCATGGGGTCAAAGGTGAACTGTTGTGGGGGCGGGGCTACCGAAGGCATCGACCTCGGTGTGAGCCTTTCGACAGCCGCACAGCAGGGGGATGTGACCTTTGACCTGCCGGAGGTCCGCCCTGATGACGAGGCCTTCGCCCTCCCCCCCACCGCTCCACACTCCGGGAACACGTTCCAGAGCAGACCGGGTCAGCTGATCCGGGACAGAGCCGGACCAGAACCTGAGCTGCAGTCCAGGAGGCCCGAAATCATCGAGTACTTCAGCAGGTAAACACCTGATCAGTACTGATCAGTACTGAACTACTACTGATCACTACTGAACTACTACTGAACTACTACTGATCACTACTTATCACTACTGAACTACTACTGATCACTACTGAACTACTACTGATCACTACTGAACTACTACTGATCACTACTGAACTACTACTGAACTACTACTGATCACTACTTATCACTGCTGAACTACTACTTATCACTACTGAACTACTACTGAACTACTACTGATCACTACTTATCACTACTGAACTACTACTTATCACTACTGAACTACTACTGAACTACTACTGATCACTACTTATCACTACTGAACTACTACTGATCACTACTGAACTACTACTGATCACTACTGAACTACTACTGAACTACTACTGATCACTACTTATCACTGCTGAACTACTACTTATCACTACTGAACTACTACTGAACTACTACTGATCACTACTTATCACTACTGAACTACTACTGAACTACTACTGATCACTACTTATCACTACTGAACTACTACTGATCACTACTGAACTACTAGTGATTGCTACTGAACTACTACTGATCACTACTGATCACTACTGAACTACTACTGATCACTACTGAACTACTACTGATCACTACTACTGATCACTACTGAACTACTACTGATCACTACTGATCACTACTGAACTACTACTTATCACTACTGAACTACTACTGATCACTACTGATCACTACTGAACTACTACTGATCACTACTGAACTACTAGTGATCGCTACTGAACTACTGCTGATCACTACTGAACTACTACTGATCACTACTGAACTACTACTGAACTACTACTGATCACTACTGAACTACTACTGATCACTACTGACCACTACTACTGATCACTACTGACCACTACTACTGATCACTACTGAACTACTACTGATCACTACTGAACTACTACTGATCACTACTACTGATCTACTACTGAACTACTACTGATCTACTACTGAACTACTACTGATCACTACTGAACTACTACTGATCACTACTGACCACTACTACTGATCACTACTGAACTACTACTGATCACTACTGAACTACTACTGATCACTACTGAACTACTACTGATCACTACTACTGATCTACTACTGAACTACTACTGATCACTACTGAACTACTACTGATCACTACTGAACTACTACTGATCTACTACTGACCACTACTACTGATCTACTACTGACCACTACTACTGATCTACTACTGAACTACTACTGATCACTACTGATCACTACTGATCTACTACTGATCACTACTACTGATCTACTACTGAATTACTACTGATCACTACTGATCACTACTGAACTACTACTGATCACTACTGATCACTACTGATCTACTACTCATCACTCCTGAACTACTACTGATCACTACTGATCTACTACTCATCACTACTGAACTACTACTGATCACTACTGATCTACTACTCATCACTACTGAACTACTACTGATCTACTACTGATCACTACTAATAATCACTACTGAACTACTACTGATCACTACTACTGATCACTACTGAACTACTACTGATCACTACTGATCACTACTGAACTACTACTTATCACTACTGAACTACTACTGATCACTACTGATCACTACTGAACTACTACTGATCACTACTGAACTACTACTGAACTACTACTGATCACTACTGAACTACTACTGATCACTACTGAACTACTACTGATCACTACTGAACTACTACTGATCACTACTACTGATCTACTACTGAACTACTACTGATCACTACTGAACTACTACTGATCACTACTGAACTACTACTGATCTACTACTGACCACTACTACTGATCACTACTGAACTACTACTGATCACTACTACTGATCTACTACTGAACTACTACTGATCACTACTGATCACTACTGATCTACTACTGATCACTACTACTGATCTACTACTGAATTACTACTGATCACTACTGATCACTACTGAACTACTACTGATCACTACTGATCACTACTGATCTACTACTCATCACTCCTGAACTACTACTGATCACTACTGATCTACTACTCATCACTACTGAACTACTACTGATCACTACTGATCTACTACTCATCACTACTGAACTACTACTGATCTACTACTGATCACTACTAATAATCACTACTGAACTACTACTGATCACTACTGATCACTACTACTGATCATTACTACTGATCACAACTGATATATGTGTGTGTGTGTTTTCAGCAGGAAGCAGCGGTCCGTCAGTCAAAGTGTTCCTTGTTGGAAACTCTTCGGAAAAGTTCCTCCTAAACAGAGTCTGTCCAAACAGGCCCAGATCATCCAGCAGGTACAGATGGGACTGACGGGACCGGGTCTTAATGAGTGTCCTCTCCTGTCGTCATGGTGACCACCAGTGTGATGTCGTTGCAGGAGTTCGAGGCAGGGCAGCTCGCGGCCTGCAGCTCTCCTACCCATCATGCCGTGGGGCAGCAGAGCAGGAGGAAGGTGGAGTTTGAGCCGCTGTTGACCACAGCGCTGATCCTGGAGGACCGTCCACCGTATGACCACTTCATGTCTCTGTTTCTCTGTCACTTCCTGTCTCTGTTTTTCCGTCACATCCTGTCCCTCCACCGGGCATCCTGACGTGTTTCTTGTTCAGGAACCTTCCGGCGAAGTCGGAGGAGGAGACACAGCGACACCGGCAGCAGTACGAGGAGATGGTGGCTGCAGCCAGGAGGAGAAGTGGGTTGGATTTAACCTGCTGAACCTCCCTCACAGGTGGAGCTTAACAGAACCCACAGTGTCCCTCCCTGACCCGTCTGTCTGTCTGTCTGTCTGTCAGAGCTGAAGGAGGTGCAGAGGAGGCAGCAGCAGAGGGAGGAGCGCTTCAGACAGGAGGAGGAGATCTCCAGCAGCACGCTGGTCTGGAACCAGAACATCCTCCCGCACTGGGACGCCATGTAGGACCTGGACCTGGACTCACCTGAGACCTGGACTCACCTGAGACCTGGACCCGTCATCTGTTTCTGTGTCTGTGTTAATGAGTGTTGTGTTCCTAGAGTCCAGTTGAGTCCAAAAGAGACCAGTGGAGACCAGTGGAGTCTAGTAGAGACCAGTAGAGTCCAAAAGAGACCAGTGGAGACCAGTGGAGTCTAGTAGAGACCAGTAGAGTCCAAAAGAGACCAGTGGAGACCAGTGGAGTCTAGTAGAGACCAGTAGAGTCCAAAAGAAACCAGTGGAGACCAGTAAAGACCAGTAGAGTCCAGTAGGAACACCTCCACCCCGGAGAGACAGGAAGTCAGCTCACACTCTTATTTTGTAGGGCGGTCCTTACCACGAGCTGCTGCAAAGCATCCTGGGAGCTTACAGCTGCTACAGACCTGATGTGGGATATGTGAGTGAAAAACAAACAAACAAACAAACAAACATTTAAACCACAGAGCTCGTCATGTGACCTGAGTCTCTGCGTGGACATGAGACTCCATGAGGACGTGTCTCCAGTGACTTGGACCCCCTCTGTCTGTCTGTCTCTCTGTCTCTGTCTGTCTCTGTCCCAGGTCCGGGGGATGTCCTCTGTGGCAGCCATATTGGTCCTGAACATGGATCCAGTTGACGCCTTTATCAGTTTCTCCAACCTGGTTAACCGACCCTGTCAGCAGGGATTCTACCGGGTCCAACACCAGCTGGTACGTCTTCAAGTACGCCCGGTCCAGGTCTGTGAGATGGTCCTGGTCCTGGTGCTTGTTCAGGTCTTGGTCCTGGTCCTGGTCTGTGAGCTGGTCCTGGTCCAGGTTCTGGTCCAGGTTCTGGTCCTGGTCCAGGTCCTGGTCCTGGTCTGTGAGCTGGTCCTCCCACCCCCAGATGTGCAGGTATTTCGGGGCGTTCCAGGTGTTCCTGGAGGAGCGTCTTCCTCGTCTCTTCCTTCACTTCCAGGCGGTCGGTGTGACCCCTGACCTCTACCTGCTGGACTGGTGAGTTCCCGAATACCTGATAATTCACCTGTCGGTATGTTTATGTTATTGTTTGGTTAAAGCCCCGCCCTCACCCTCCCAGGATCCTGTCTCTGTACACCAACCACCTCCCCTGGAGGTGGCCTGCCGAGTTTGGGATGTGTTCTTCCGGGACGGGGAGGAGTTCCTGTTCAGAACCGGTCTGGGCATCCTGAGCCTCCACCAGGACGTCCTGCTGCGTCTGGACCTCGTCGGCGTCGGTGAGCGGTCACCTCGCCTGCTGTGACCTCGCACACAAGGCGGCAAATCAGCTGTCAGAAGACCAGCAGGGGGCGCCACCGAGCCCCATTCATTTTTTAATATAATAATAATAACCAGAAAAACAGTGATGATGCTCCGATAACTCCCAAACCGGCGTAGGGAGGGGCCTCACATCCTGTGTGTATGATGACCTCGTCCCCGCCCTCTTTCATACCCAGTTTGGCGCCCCTAGCTGCGTCTCCTGGTACTGCTGCCATCGAGTCCCAGACTGAAAACCATCAAACATATGAAACATTTCTATTGTCTTGGATTCATTTTATTTTATTATTCTGTCCATCCAGCTCAGTTCCTGTCCCGCCTCCCCGATGAAGAGCTGCTCTCTGATAGGCTGTTCTCCTGCATCTCGGCCACGCCCATGCTGAATGGGAACAGGAAGTGTAGTTAGGTGAGTCAGCTGGCAGACATACTTGACTCAATGAGAAGAGATGAAACCGACCTGAATGTTTGTGTTTTCTCTCAGGTGCTGAGTTCCTGCAGCCAATCGGAGAGCAGCAGCTGATCCTTGCTCATCTTTAAATTAATCATTCAAGTCAGTATTTATTTTGTTTATTTCCGTTTCTGTAAAAACATTAAAATGTTGAAACAAAATGAGAAAACAGAAACGTGTTTATAATAAATAAATAAATAGTCGTAGACTCGACTCGTGCTGCGTCCGTTTAGGTCTCATGTCACATGATACTGTTCCGCCACTTCCTGTGGTAATGTCACATCCTGTGAAATAAAGCGACCTCTGATGATTTATTGTTTCTTTGATTTATTGACATCTGGACCGACTTCATCTTTTTATGATGTTTTTTTCAAATAAATAAATATTTTTTGATAATAAAACAGTTAATTGGGCGTTGTTCACATTATTTTGTCCCTCCGGTCCTCCTGCCGCCGGGGGCGCTGCTGTCTCAGCCCACCAGGACTTTGTTTCAGTGTTTCCGGGTCACCTCTGGTCAACACGCGTGCAGCAGCAGATTGAAGCTCCCCACCAAAACACACCGACACACTTGGCCAGACTCCCCCGAAGGAGAGCTTAAAGATCGGTCTGACCCAGCGGAGACACGCGGAGACTTCCTGCTGCCATGGCGCCGGTGAGTGACCCGTTAAATTAACGTTTTACAGAGTGGAGTCTGGTCCCTGAACAACTGAAGAGACACCCAGTTAAACTCAGCATCTCCTGCTGTTTCTCCGCCGGCTGCCACCAGACTCCATAGAGAAAACTGTGAATTTAATACTCAGGTGTTTCAAACGCGCAGAAATCAGAGTTCTACGGAGTGAAGTCTGGTGTCTGATGTCCTCAGCTTCGTTCAGCTTCGTTCAGCTTCGGGCTGCAAACGGAAGCACAAACATGGACCTTTCCGGGAGCTCCAGATTTCAAAACGCCTTCACCGACTTTAACAACTCCGATTTAAACAAATGACCAAAGAAATATGTCAAAACAATGGTTTTAAGGGTTTTAAACATAGAGATCATTTTGTCACGTTGTTGTTGTTGTTGTTGTCGTCGTCGTCTCCCCCCCCTCCTCCCCCCCACCCTGCAGCCTCGCTCGAAGAAGCGCCGGCCGTCCTTCCGCCGCCTGATGAAGACGAGCGGCGTGAAGCTGGACAACAAGATGAAGAACCGTCAGATGAAGCAGCAGAACGTC
>NW_027185377.1:47500-60000 GCF_022577435.1 Embiotoca jacksoni
CTCGCCTCCGATGTGTCGGGCCTGAACTCCAGAGCCTGTTGGACCAATCAGAGGACAGGAGTGTGTCTCAGTCTGTGGTCGTTAGATGGACAATTACAATGTGAACGTGAGGTCCCGGTTCCAAACCCGAGGTCCGGGTCCTGTTCTCCAGCCGGTCCAGGTGGACGGGGACACAACAGCAGAGTGGACATACCTTCATGTAGTAGGAGACGGCGCAGTCCTTCTGGATGCTGTGGTAGTGGCAGAACTCGGCGTAGCAGCGACAGATGGACTGACGGATGCTCCACGTCTCGTCCTCCACCGTCTCCAGAACCTCGTCGAACATCCGCTGAGCTCTGCGGAGACGAGGGTCCGACCTCCCGTCCGATTCCTCGGCGTACTGCAGAGCCAGATCCGCCTTGGCGAGGTTCAGACCGGTCTTCAGACGGACCGCTTCCTCCAGGTTCTGAATGCAGAGACGCCTCCAGTGCTGCACCTCTGAAGAACAAGCAAAGTTATTGATCGCTGACTCAGCGATAACAGAATATGGTGGTATCCATGGTGACCGTGAGACATCGGACCTCTACCTCTCTCTGGTTTCGGTCTTTTGGAGATTAGGTTATTTTTCTTCCTCTTGTAGCACAGCGCCAGCTGGTGGTGGATGAAAGCTGATTGGCTGCTCCTCCTCATCACCCTCTGCAGCAGATCAATGGACCGGTCCAGCTGGTCCTACAACAGAGTCGGTCCAGACCAGACCGTTGGAGACACAACAACACATTTCTGATGGGTTCAGCCATCAACGCATCATCAGTCCATCTAACCGGACCAGATCCATCTAACCGGACCAGATCCATCTAACCGGACCAGTCAGTAGTTCGATGTCACATCGGCCGCTTCCCTCTAACCTTCAGACATTGTTAGAAGTTACCTGCTTGCGAAGGAACTTGGCTACGTAGCGGATGACTTGAGGGTCGTCCGGTCCGACCTCCAGCGCCCGCTCCACCAGACCTTCAGCTTCTCGGTGTTTCTGGTAGAGGACCAGCTTCAGCGCCAGCATGGACAGCAGGACGCCGTCGTCGGGGTTGATCTCGACGGCCCGGCGGAGCTGTTTGGTGGCCGGTGACTCCTCATGATGAATCTTTAAGTCATTCTGCAGATCAGACCTCGGTTACAGTTTGGTACTTTTGAAGGTAACAACATAGTTGAGCGGACCGGATCGGCTGATGGCTCGTACCGGTTCTGTGCGAAAGAGGGCGATAGCGTAGCCGGCGTTCCACTCGCAGTCGTTGGGCTGCAGCTCCAAGGCTCTTTTGAAACACTCGATGGCTCGGGGGTAGTAGAACTTGGAGAACTTGAGGAAGGTCCAGCCCTTCTCTCCATACACCTCCGGGTGGAGGTCAGAGGAGGAACCGAGTGGATGCTTCACCTGCCGAGAGTCGGATACAGACGGAAGGATAGTCAACGGATTCTGACGGGAGGATCGTCAACGGATTCTGACGGGAGGAACGTCAACGGATTCTGACGGGAGGTTTGTCAACGGAATCTGACGGGAGGAACGTCAACGGATTCTGACGGGAGGATCGTCAACGGATTCTGACGGGAGGTTTGTCAACGGAATCTGACGGGAGGAACGTCAACGGAGCAGTTAGACGACAGACTGTTAACGGAATAATTCCTCCTTCAGACTGAGAACAGGCGATCCGCTGAAACCTAGGAGTCGATGCTAAGCTAGGCTAGCCGCTCCTCCCAGTGTCTGTACGTACCAGGATGTCGTGGACTCTCTGGCAGAAGGTTCTCGACTGTGTGAAGTCTCCTCGGTGGTATCTCAGCCAGGCCAGGTCTCCATACGTCACGATAAGCCGCCGCTCGTCCTCCTCTCCGTAACTCTCCCTGGTCTTCTCCTCTGATTGGTTGAGAAGGGACAGCGCCTCCTCTGGTTGCCCCTGGAGATACCTGAGGGCAGACACACAAGGAGACACTAAGCAGGAAGGCACCCGTTCGGGATCCATCCACACCTCCGCCGCTGCTCTGGGCGTGACCGCGTACCTCACATAAGCCAGGAACCTGCAGGCGTGGGCCTCGGCGCCGGGCTGCCCCAGCTGCAGCTCGATGTCGTGCTGCAGCTGCCTGCTCAGGTCGTCCAGCTCCAGCTGCTCCTCCTTCAGGTCCCAGGTGAAGCAGCTCTGCAGCTGCAGCAGCCTGCAGCGCAGGTCATCAGCGGCGTCACTGAAAGGCACGACGACAACACGCGAAAACCTTTCACGTGACTTCCTGTTACGGCTTTTCAATCATGACAGGAAACTGAAGGCGTAGTCACATAGAGCCACGTGTCCTAGAAGAGGCTCGAGACCCCCCCCCCCCTCCCCCATCCCACTCACACAAACACCCACACCTACCTGCACCCCAGGTAACCTGATTATCTTCTATTCTTCCCGTCTAACATACATGTTGAGACGTGTCGGTGATGAAGACACTCGCCTTCACGTTGAAACATCACATGATCAGATTTATTTATTATTTGCAGTAAACGGTTTAATATTTCTTCGATGAACATGATACATAAACACTGGAACCCAGATGTCCCCCTGATGTCTGATGAAGACGTGATGAAGACAAAGATATTTACCTCATCTTACAGCCGCTGAGTGGTCGGAGAGAGGTGTAGCAACAGCAGGTCGCTGCACAGAAAGTCAGGAAACCACATGATGATGCGTTCAGTGCCACCTTGGACAAGAGAGAGTCAGTCAGGGTGATTCTTCATCGAGCAGTAGAGACACTGTCAGACCTTCAGGCTCTGAACCGTTCATCTCATATTACATTTAATGTTATAAACCGAGGTCATAGAACAACATCTGAATGAGGCCCCGGGGGGGTCAGAGGTCAGATAGACACTGGGTTCAGGTCTATGGAGGTTCAGGAACTGTTTGGGCGGGGCTTGTAGCACTGAACAGGGCGGGGCTTGTATCACAAGCCAACAACAGCTGACGTACAAATAGGTTGATGAAGACGTCCAGATCAGTTTGTTTTAATTTTCACGTGAAGATGATGAAGATGATGATGAAGATGAGTTTATTGATCTATGGAATGAGAGCTGAACGGAAACAGATCTTAGGTCAGAGCGAAGAAACGAAACTGATGATGTGATGATGCCTTCACAGCCCCTCCACAATCAGGCTTCTATCAGTGTGTGTGTGTGTGTGTGTGTTTGTGGTTGTGTGTGTTTGTGTGTGGTTGTGTGTGTGTGTATGTGGTTGTGTGTGTTTGTGTGTGTGTGTGTGTGGTTGTGTGCATTTGTGTGCTTGTGTGTGTGTGTGTGTGTGTGTGCGTGCTTGTGTGTGTGTGCTTGTGTGTGTGTGTGTGTGTGTGTGGTTGTGTGTGTGTGTGTGGTTGTGTTTGTGTGTGCTTGTGTGTGTGTGTGTGTGTGTGTGTGTGTGTGCTTGTGTGTGGTTGTGTGTGTGTGTGTGGTTGTGTTTGTGTGTGCTTGTGTGTGTGTGTGTGTGTGTGTGTGCTTGTGTGTGCTTGTGTGTGTGTGTGTGTGTGTGCTTGTGTGTGTGTGTGTGTGTGTGCTTGTGTGTTTGTGTGTGCTTGTGTGTGTGTGTTTGTGTGTGCTTGTGTGTGTGTGTGTGTGTGTGTGCGTGCTTGTGTGTGTGTGTGTGTGTGTGCTTGTGTGTGTGTGTGTGTGTGTGTGGTTGTGTGTGTGTGTGTGGTTGTGTTTGTGTGTGCTTGTGTGTGTGTGTGTGTGTGTGTGTGTGCTTGTGTGTGGTTGTGTGTGTGTGTGTGGTTGTGTTTGTGTGTGCGGTTGTGTTTGTGTGTGCTTGTGTGTGTGTGTGTGTGTGTGTGTGTGTGCTTGTGTGTGCTTGTGTGTGTGTGTGTGTGTGGTTGTGTTTGTGTGTGCTTGTGTGTGTGTGTGTGTGTGTGTGTGTGTGCTTGTGTGTGGTTGTGTGTGTGTGTGTGTGTGTGCTTGTGTGTTTGTGTGTGCTTGTGTGTGTGTGTTTGTGTGTGCTTGTGTGTGTGTGTGTGTGTGTGTGTGTGTGTGTTCAACAGACCACCAGGTGTCAGTGTTGTACTGAGTTTGAACTCCTTCATCGACCAGAGAACAGCATGTTAATAAAAGAGACTCTGAGCTGCAGCTGACTGTTATCAATCAATCAATCAATCAATCACCGATTAGCTGATTGATTAATCGATTGATTGATTGATCAGCTGATCACTTTCAGTTCCACTGATTCATGTCAGTCGACCGTCTGTAGTCTCTGAGTTTCCCGGCTTTGTCATGATCTGAACTTGGACTTTCCAGAGAGCAGGAAGAGTCCATATAAGGATATAAGGGCATTGAGGGCGGGCTCATACGGTAGGACCCTGTAGAAGGCGGACTGATGTCAGTGGGGGCGGGCTGGCGCCGCTGACATCACGCCCTGGGGGCGGGGCTGGCTCATATAAAAGCAGGGAGCTGCAACTCCTCTGAAGTCTGATCTGAAGGTAACATGCTGCTGCAGCCGCTCTGGACTGTCCTCCTGGGACACGCCCCCCTCCTGCACTCACTGCTCTTCCCCACCCTCTTCTCCCTCTCCGTCTACCTGTCCTTCTGCCTGCCCTTCCTGCTGCTGGACGCGCTGGCCCCGCGGTGGGCTCTGGTGCGCAGGTACAAGCTGCAGCCTCAGAGCTCCGTGAGCTGGGCCTCGGTGCGGAGCTGCCTGGCTCTGACCGTCTACAACCACCTGGTCTTCATCTTCCCGCTCACCGTGCTGCACTGGTACCTGAGGCCTGTCCACTTGCCCCCGGAGGCCCCGCCCCTGCCCCGCCTCCTGGCCCAGGTATTCGCCTGCCTGCTGCTCTTTGACTTCCAGAGCTTCATCTGGCACCTACTTCACCACCGAGTGACCTGGTTGTACCGGACCTTCCACAAGGTACTGAGTGAAGATGATGATGATGATGATGATGGTGATGATGAAAATTAAGATGATGATGATGATGATAAAAAACCTATCAAAGTAAAACTGCATCTGTGTTTCTGTTATTTTCTTCCTCCTCCTCCCCCTCCTCTTCCTTCTCCTCCAGGTGCATCACACCTTCACCTCGACCTCGGCCCTGACAGCAGAGTACTCTGGGGTCTGGGAGACCCTCAGTCTGGGTCTGTTTGCTGGCTCCGCCCCCCTTCTGCTGGGACTCCACCCCCTCACCGAGCTCGTCTTCTTCCTGGTCAACATCTGGCTGTCGGTGGAGGACCACTGTGGCTACAACCTCCCGTGGGCCACGCACCGCCTGATGCCGCTGGGGCTGTACGGGGGTGCCCGCCACCATGACCTCCACCACCTCACCTCCAAGTGCAACTACGCCCCCTACTTCACCCACTGGGACCGGCTGGCTGGGACACTGAGGACGGGGGACTGAAGGACTAGAGGTGGAGCTGAAGGGGGGACGGAGTGTCTCTCAAACATTTGTGAAGGTTTTATAGTTCCTGAATGGTTGTGATTGGACGAGACCTCAGTAGAGGACGTAACGACGAGTCGACAGAGCAGCAGGAAGCTGAGAGTCTCTGAAATGATCACGATAACAATCTTTTACATTAAAAGAATTCCAGACAACTTTTATATTTTATCTATTTATTTATTTATAATCTATTTGAGGACATTTTGTACTAAAAGTCGTATTTTCTTATTTAAACAAAGATATTGAAGAAAGTTAATCTGACAGATAGTCATATGAATGTTAGAGATGGGTGGAGGAGGAGGAAGTGGATGAAGGTGAGGAGGAGGATGAGGGGGAGGAAGGAAACAGAAAACGTTTGAATACGACTGAAAATGTGAAACCTGTTTTTCTGCTGTAAACAATAAAGTTGATGAAGAAAATGAAATGTGTCCGGAGGCTTTAGTGTTAAACATTACTATCCATTAATAACCATTAATAACCATTAGGTTAGGTTAGGTTAGGTTAGGTAGTTACTTTATTAATCCCCCAGGGGAAATTTGTTTCACTACAGCAGCATACAGAAGCAATAAGATAATAATAGAATAATAGAAAAGCAATAAAATAGCAGTAAAATAGCAGTAAAGAATATTAAATATAAATATAAAATGCACAGTATATGGTATATACAGTACAGTATATATCTATCTATATATATATATTATATACAACAATTACTATCCATTAATAACCATTAATAACCATTAATAACCATTAATAACCATTAATAACATTGCTATCCATTAATAACCATTAATAACCATTACTATCCATTAATAACCATTACTAACCATTAATAACGATTACTATCCATTAATAACCATTACTATCCATCAATAACCATTACTAACCATTAATAACTATTACTATCCATTAATAACCATTACTATCCATTAATAACATTACTATCCATTAATAACCATTAATAATCATTACTAACCATTACTATCCATTACTAACCATTACTATCCATTAATAACCATTACTAACCATTAATAACGATTACTATCCATTAATAACCATTACTATCCATTAATAACCATTACTAACCATTACTAACCAGTACTATCCATTAATAACCATTACTATCCATTAATAACATTACTATCCATTAATAACCATTAATAATCATTACTAACCATTACTATCCATTACTAACCATTACTATCCATTAATAACCATTACTAACCATTAATAACCATTACTATCCATTAATAACCATTACTAACCATTAATAACAATTACTATCCATTAATAACCATTAATAACCATTAATAACCATTAATAACATTGCTATCCATTAATAACCATTAATAACCATTACTATCCATTAATAACCATTACTAACCATTAATAACGATTACTATCCATTAATAACCATTACTATCCATTAATAACCATTACTAACCATTAATAACTATTACTATCCATTAATAACCATTACTATCCATTAATAACATTACTATCCATTAATAACCATTAATAATCATTACTAACCATTACTATCCATTACTAACCATTACTATCCATTAATAACCATTACTAACCATTAATAACGATTACTATCCATTAATAACCATTACTATCCATTAATAACCATTACTAACCATTACTAACCAGTACTATCCATTAATAACCATTACTATCCATTAATAACATTACTATACATTAATAACCATTAATAATCATTACTAACCATTACTATCCATTACTAACCATTACTATCCATTAATAACCATTACTAACCATTAATAACCATTACTATCCATTAATAACCATTACTATCCATTAATAACAATTACTAACCATTAATAACCATTAAATTGAGATAGTTGAGTTTCAGGTGAGTCACCACTGAACAAAAACTGCTTATGTTCTTTAATCTCATTTTCACACACCTGTTGAATATTAAGTGTTTCTGAGGAACTGATTCACTTTGAATGTTTCTGATGGACTATAAAACACAGGACACAATCCAAGTGTGTGTGTGTGTGTGTGTGTGTGTGTGTGTGTGTGTGTGTGTGTGTGTGTGTGTGTGTGTGTGTGTGCAGTGAAGCCCTGATGGTTTCTGGGTAATGACTCCTGCTCGTACTTCCTGTGTGTCTCCTGTTAACTCTTCGTCTCCCTCTCATTGATCCCACAAACAAATTTATTCTAAAAGCAGTAATATTGAACATGAATCAGATAATATTTCCCTCCTGATGAGCAGCAGAGGAAGACGAGGCTGCTCCTTCATCAGGAATGTTGTCGGTGCCTGAAGCTGATTCATCGTCAGAAGAAACTCAGTGTCATCATGCGGTGATGAAATAAGGAGATGGTAACCAGTTCCAGAAAAAGGTCAATGACTGACAGCTGACTTCAGACACAGCAGAGAAAGTGGGCGGGGAATCAGAGGTGGAGCGTTTACCCAGCAGCCTCTGCTTCAGCCTCCTGGGACTCATGGTGTTGAGCAACAGACTCATGAAACAGGACAGCGAGGAAGCTAACGCGGCTAACGAGGGAAGAAACCAGACGAGGGTGATGACTTTCATCTCACTCTGAGAAAAGAAGGAAATCAGAGAACAAGTGAAAGTTGTCAGATGCATAAAGTGCAGAGTGCAGTCATGATGTCGCACTGAAACTGGATCTCAAGTAGCTGAAGTTAAAGTTTTCATATTTTCTTCTAGTTTTATAATAAATTACAAACCTGTTTCCAACAAAGTAGTGACGCTGTAAAAATGTAAATAAAAACAGAATGTGATGATTTATGAATCACATGAACTCATATTTAATATTAAATAGACTAAAGACAACATATCAGATGTTAAACTGAGACATTTTATTGTTTTATATAAAATATATATATATATTATATATATAACCGAGGAGGCCAGTTTCTGGAGTTTTGAAAGTGAAATGTGGTCCCATTCTTGCCTGATAGAGGATTTCAGCTGCTCAACAGTTCAGGGTCTCCTTTGTTGTATTGTTCATGTCCTGATGCTCCAGATGTTTTCAATGATTGACAGGTCTGGACTGCAGGAGGCCAGTTTATCAGCGGACTCTTCTACTAGAGAACCATGCTGTTGGAATACGTGCAGAATGTGGTTGGACGTTGTTCTGCTGAAATAAACAAGACCTTCCCTGAAAGAGACGTTGTCTGGATGGCAGCATATGTTGCTCCAAAACCTGAATATATCATTCAGCATGAATGCTTCCTTCCAGATGTTCAAGCTACCCATGCCATGTGCCCTAATGCATCCTGTACCATCACAGATGCTGGCTTTAGAACTGAGCTGATAACAAGCTGGATGGTCCCTCTCCTCTTTAACCTGGAGGACGCAGCGTCCATGATTTCCAAACAGAATCTCAGATTGTGATCCATCAGACCTCAGGACAGTTGTCCACTTCACCTCAGTCCATCTTCAATGATCTCGGTCCAGAGAAGGCGGCGGTGTTTCTGGATCATGTTTCTATCTGGTTTCTTCTTTGGAGAGTTTTAACATCATTTGTGGACGCAGCGATGAACTGTGTTCACAGACGATGGTTTTCACAAGTGTTTTTGTTGGAACCTGCAGCAGCAACGTTTCCCTCCTGAAGTCACACAGAGGTGAGCCGAGACGTCCATGACATGTTAAGACAGGGGGTGAGGGGTGTGTGTGTGTGTGTGTGGGGAGGGAGGGGTGCAATCAGAGACTCACAGGAAGCTGCTCCACTTCTGTTTGTCAGAATGAGGCATTCTGGGAAACTCCGCTGTGTTGGACTGTGACATCATGGAAAGGACACGGGTTGGCCTGTCAGCTCGTGAGCTTGGATCACTGCAGATCATGTGACCTGTACTCTGTGAGCTGATTGGTCCTGGAACCAGGAGACGTCCCCACAAATCAGAGGAGTGTTAACGGACTCAGGAATGTGTGTGTCTGTGAGGAAGGCGATGATGTAACTTCCTGTTTGGCCGTCTGATCAGCAGGATGATTTCTGGGAAACTCCAGACCGGTTTGTGTGTCATCACTTTCATTTTCTGAAGTTATTAGGTAGGTAGGTATTTACTTTATTAATCCCCGAGGGGACATTTTTTTCAGCATATAGAATCAATAAGATAATAATAGAAATAATAGAATAAAATAATAGAATAGAATAGAATAATAGAAAAGCAATAAAATAGCAGTAAATAGCAGTAAAAAATATAAATATAAAATATAAAATGCACAGTATATACAGTACATTATATATCTATATATATTATATACAAACAAACCAAGAAACACAGTCAACAGTGTTATTGTACTGTGATGGATTTTGCCAGAGGTGAGTTATTGTACAGTCTTATTGTAGTGGGCAGGAATGATCTCCTGTATCTGGAATGATCTCCTGTATCTGGAATGATCTCCTGTATCTGGAATGATCTCCTGTATCTGGAATGATCTCCTGTATCAGGAATGATCTCCTGTATCTGGAATGATGTCCTGTATCTGGAATGATCTCCTGTATCTGTCCTTGTGACAGCGGAGCTGGAGGAATCTTTTGGAGAACGTCCTCCTCTGTCCCTGCAGCAGATGGAGAGGGTGGTCAGGATTATCCAATATGGATAATAGTTTGTTCAGCGTCCTCCTCTCCACCACCTTTTCCAGACTGTCCAGTTTGCAGCCGATGATGGAGCCGGCCTTCTTAACCAGCTTGATAAGTCTGTTGGTGTCACCGGCTCCAATGCTGCTCCCCCAGCAGACCACAGCGAAGTACAGTTCACTGGCCACAACAGACTGGTAGAACATCTCCAACATCTCGCTGCACACATTGAAGGATCGAAGTTTCCTCAAGAAAAAGAGTCGACTCATCACCTTCTTGTGGACAGCGTTGATGTTGGTCTTCCAGTTCAGTCTGTTGTCATGGAGACACCAGGTACTTGTACTCCTCAACCATGTCCACCTCCTCTCCCAGAACTCTCAGCGGTTGTGGAGCCGTCGTCTTCCTCCTGAAGTCGACCACCATCTCTCTGGTCTTGGCCACGTTCAGGAGGAGGTGATTCCTTCCCGCCCACTCCACAAAGTCCTCCACTACTGCCCTGTACTCCTCCTCCCGTCCATCCCTTATACATCCTACCACTGCAGAGTCATCAGAGAACTTCTGCAGATGTCTTGACTCTGAGTTGTTCTGGAAGTCAGTTGTGTAGAAGGTGAACAGGAAGGAGACAGAACAGTTCCCTGTGGAGCTCCAGTACCACTGACCACCGTATCAGACAGCACACTGCCCAGACGGGCAAACTGTGGTCTGCCTGTCAGGTAGTCATTGATCCAGGAGACGGTGGACGTGTCCACCCCCACCACCCCCACCACCACCCGCAGTTTCTCACTCAGCAGCAGTGGTTGGATGGTGTTGAATGCACTGGAGAAATCAAAGAAAGTGATTCTCACAGAGTCACCGGTTCCATCCAGGTGAGACTGAGCTCGTTGCAGCAGGTAGATGATGGCATCGTCCACTCCAACATGAGGCTGGTACGCAAATTGCAGAGGGTCCGGAGAAGATTTCACCAGCGGCCTCAGGTGGGCCAAGACCAGCCTCTCCAGCACCTTCATCACATGAGATGTGAGGGCAACCGGTCGGTAGTCGTTGAGGCCAGATGGAGTCGTCTTCTTGGGGACAGGAACCAGACAGGACGTCTTCCACAGCACCGGGACTTCCTCCTGCTTCAGGCTCAGGTTGAAGAGGTGTTGTAGGACCTCAGCCAGCTGGACGGCGCAGGTCTTCAGGACCACGGGGCTGATGCTTTCAGGTCTTCAGGACCACGGGGCCGATGCCGTCAGGTCTTCAGGACCCCGGGGCCGATGCCGTCAGGTCCTGCAGCCTTGCGCTGGTGGAGTCTCTCCAGCTGTCTCCTAACCTGGCCAGTCGTCACAGAGAGGGGGGTGGGGGGGTCGAGGTGTAGATGGAGGAAGAGCCCTTTGAGATTGAGGGCTCTATGCAGTTCACCAGGGGGCGCAGAGGGGGGAGGGGGGGAGGCAGCAGAGGTGTTTGGGAGGTGTGAGGTGTGGAGGAGACAGATGAGGGAGGTGAACTAAACCTGTTCAAGAAACAGTTTAGTTCATTTGACCTCTCCAGGTTCCCCCTGATTGTTCCTCTCCAGGTTCCCCCTGATTGTTCCTCTCCAGGTTCCCCCTGGTTGTCTCTCTCCAGGTTCCCCCTGGTTGTTCCTCTCCAGGTTCCCCCTGGTTGTTCCTCTCCAGGTTCTCCCTGGTTGTCTCTCTCTCCCCTTGAACCCAGTAATCTCCTTCATACCGGTCCACACCTCCCTCACATTGTTCTGCTGGAGTTTGGCCTCCAGCTTCCTCCTGTAGGAGTCCTTGCACTCCCTGAGCTTCTCCTTCAGGTGGCGCTGCACTCTCCTGAGCTCCTCCCTGTCCCCAGACCTGAAGGCTGCTTTCTTCTTATTAAGAAGAACTTTCAGGTCACTGGTGATCCACGGCTTGTTGTTGGGGAAGCAGTGTACAGTCCGGGATGGTACGGTGGTGTGTTCACAGAATTTAATGTATTCTGTGATACAGTCCGTCCTGCTGTTGATGTCCTCCCCATGTGGTCCACACAGCACGTCCCAGTCCGTGGACTCAAAGCAGTCCTGCAGGGCGTCTTTAGCCTCCTGTGTCCACCTCCTCACAGTCCTGGTGGTCACAGGCTGCCTCTGCACCAGGGGGACATACTTGGGAGTCAGCAGGACCAGGTTGTGGTCTGATCTACCAAGGGGGGGAAGGGCAGTAGTACTGTATGCATCCATGGCATTAGCATCCAGGAGGTCCAGAGTTTTATTGTTCCGTGTGGGGCAGTTCACATACTGGTGCAACGTTGGCAGTACTTTATCCAGACTGGTTAAAGTCTCCAGTAACTAACAAAAATGCACCGGGATGCTGAGTCTGAAGTTTAGCCACAGTGGAGTAGATGGTGTCCACTGCTGCCTCTACGTCAGCTGATGGAGGAACGTACACAGCGATAACAATGGCGGATGTGAACTCCCTCGGTAAATAATACGGACGCATCCCCACGGCTAGAAGTTCAATGTCCGGGCTACAGAAACGTTCCTTCACACACAC
>NW_027185377.1:72500-80128 GCF_022577435.1 Embiotoca jacksoni
TTCATCCATCGATTGATTGATTGATTGATTGATTGATAATCAAAATTTTAGGGTTTTTTTTGTGTAAAAATCTGATTTCTTAAAAACTAAAAAAAAAAAATTCTGTCTGAATCTTTTGTTATTGATCAGTTCTCATGTCACTGATTCATCTCCAGGAGGACACGAAACTTCTACTGCAGGAACAGTACTGCAGTACTTTGAGTACTTTGAGTTTCTTCATCTCATTTATCTGTTGGCTTCAGTCAGATCAATATTTCAATAGTTTATTATTATTATTATTATTATTATCATTATTATCATTATTATTATTATCATTAAACTGCAGATCACATGTCACTGAAGAAATATTGCAATAATCTATGAATAATATATCAATAATCTATGAATAATCTATGAATAATCTATGAATAATCTATGAATAGTCTATCAATAATGTATTAATAATCTATCAATAATCTATCAATAATCTATCAATAATCTATCAATAATCTATCAATAATCTATCAGATCTTCACTGCAGGACTTTTACTTGTTATTGATCAGTTGTTCATTATTCTTTCTTTAAATGAAGTAATGTGTTACCTGTCAGCAGCAGAGCATTGTGGGTAACTGAGGAAGACTTTTATAAATACTGAGTTTTACCTGCAGACTCACCTGGGTCACGTAACTCCTGGTCGGGGTCATGTGATCAGCTGCTGATGAAGCTAGAATTAAAACAGAAGATATTCTTATTGATCACAAAACAACTTCTGATTTCACATAAGCCGATCAGTTGTCAATAATTCTGAGTCAACATGTTTCCATGGCAACAGAGTGTAGACAGCCACCCAGCAGGGGGCGCTGCAGCCCAGAAGGGGGAAATCACGTATCTTTTAAATCAGTAATCTTTAATTACTCTGAATTTATTCATTATTTATTATTTATTATTTATTTGTGGGTTTTTTATTATTATTTTTTTAACGTGTTAAACTGATGAAAGTTTAAACTGAACTTTCAGAATAAAAGTTGTCTGTGTGATGTCGGTGGTGTGTGCAGTACCCAGCGTCTCCAGCAGGTGGCGACAGCTCTCTGATTCTTTGATCTGTCCTCAGTGTGACTCGTTGTCGTAGCGTCGTTGCTCCTCCACAGCGCCCCCTGCAGTCATGTGTGATGATGAGGAGAGCACCGCTCTGGTCTGTGACAACGGGTCCGGTCTCTGTAAGGCCGGCTTCGCTGGAGACGACGCCCCCAGAGCCGTCTTCCCCTCCATTGTGGGCCGGCCCCGGCACCAGGTGAGGCTTAGGATAATACTAATGCTAATGCTAACAGTAATACGTGTTGTTGTTTTTAAGTTTTAAGTTTTAAGTTTTTACAAAAAACTGAAAACACTGACTGACGAGATAAATTAATGATCATATCTGATCAGCAGACCACGCCCACTGTCAGGTATACCGCAGACAACACTCAGTGATAAGTGGAGAGTGTAGATCCGGCCCCGCCCACATGTGTAGATCAGGCCCCCGCCCACAGCCAGGTGTGAAGACGAGGAGGCTGAGTGTGTGATTGGTCCTCAGGGCGTGATGGTGGGCATGGGGCAGAAGGACAGCTACGTGGGAGACGAGGCTCAGAGCAAGAGAGGCATCCTGACTCTGAAGTACCCGATCGAACACGGCATCATCACCAACTGGGACGACATGGAGAAGGTGAGCACGCCCTCCTCAAACACACCCCCCTCCATCCTGATTGGCTCTGACCATTTTCTGCTCTGTGATTGGTCAGATCTGGCATCACTCGTTCTACAACGAGCTGCGAGTGGCTCCAGAGGAACATCCCACCCTGCTGACCGAAGCGCCGCTGAACCCCAAAGCCAACCGGGAGAAGATGACGCAGGTAGTGATGCAATAATACTACAGTACTACTACAGTACTACACTACTTCTACTACTACTACATCATACTACAGTACTACTGCATTAACACTACAGTACTACTACATCATACTACAGTACTACTGCATTAACACTACAGTACTACTACATCATACTACAGTACTACTGCATTAACACTACAGTACTACTACATCATACTACAGTACTACTGCATTAACACTACAGTACTACTACATCATACTACAGTACTACTGCATTAACACTACAGTACTACTACATCATACTACAGTACTACTGCATTAACACTACAGTACTACTACATCATACTACAGTACTACTGCATTAACACTACAGTACTACTACATCATACTACAGTACTACTGCATTAACACTACAGTACTACTCACGATAAATGCTTACGTGTTTCCAGATCATGTTCGAGACCTTCAACGTTCCCCGCCATGTACGTAGCCATCCAGGCTGTCCTGTCGCTGTACGCCTCGGGACGCACCACAGGTTGGACCACACCCACACCTTATATCGGATCGGTCGGAGGGTCGGCGACTTCATTTTGAAGTTAACTGCAGACGTGAAGATTCTTATTTATTTACCATGAACACGTTGAGGAGCTGCTCGCTGTAATTGTGCCGTATTTATTGTTAGCGCTCCTCGTTCACGTTAAACTCAACAGGCTAAAAATAATCATTAAAGATACGTATTGATCGATCGGTCCAACTGGCTGCAGCGGCTACGCTAACAATAGCTACGTTAGCTAAGGGTAGCTCTAATTTTAGCTGTGGCTACATTAGCAGCTCGCCAGCGCTGAACATGTATGACCGAAATGTTTTGACTGATTTCGTAAGTCAGGACGATTTTCTAGACAATCGATTGTCAGGAAACGGTCGGACATCAGGTGAGCACTTCCTGTTTGTCCTCCAGGTATCGTCCTGGACTCGGGCGATGGCGTCACCCACAATGTGCCGATCTACGAGGGCTACGCGCTGCCTCACGCCATCATGAGGTTGGACCTGGCGGGCCGCGACCTCACCGACTACCTCATGAAGATCCTGACCGAGCGAGGCTACAGCTTCGTCACCACCGGTAACACACCTGGCCACGCCCACCACCGCCACGGGGGAGGGGACTCACCTGGTGACGATGCGTCTGACGCCGAGTGTCTCTTTGTGTCCGTTTGTCCCCAGCCGAGCGGGAGATCGTCCGCGACATCAAGGAGAAGCTTTGCTACGTGGCGCTGGACTTCGAGAACGAGATGGGGACGGCGGCGACCTCGTCGTCTCTTGAGAAGAGCTACGAGCTGCCCGACGGTCAGGTGATCACCATCGGCAACGAGAGGTTCCGCTGTCCCGAGACGCTGTTCCAGCCCTCCTTCATCGGTCAGACACCTCTACCTGTTCACCTGTTCACCTGTTCACCCTGTTTACCTGTTCACCTGTTTACCTGTTCACCTGTTCACCTGTTTACCTGTTCACCTGTTCACCTGTTTACCTGTTCACCTGTTTACCTGTTCACCTGTTCACCTGTTTACCTGTTCACCTGTTTACCTGTTCACCTGTTTACCTGTTCACCCGTTCACCTGTTTACCTGTTCACCCGTTCACCTGTTTACCTGTGTAACCCTGTGAAACCAGGACAATGTTGCTGTGAAATGAGGGATTGAAACTTTATTTACGATGAGTCATCACATCGTTCTAACTTGTTGATTAGTGAACATATAAATGTATAAATGTATAAATGTATAAATGTATAAATGTACAAATGTACAAACGTATAAACGTATAAACGTCCTGTCCTCGGTCTGCAGGAATGGAGTCGGCCGGCATCCACGAGACGACCTACAACAGCATCATGAAGTGTGACATCGACATCCGTAAGGACCTTTACGCCAACAACGTGCTGTCGGGAGGAACCACCATGTATCCGGGGATCGCTGACCGCATGCAGAAGGAGATCACGGCGCTCGCCCCGAGCACCATGAAGATCAAGGTACCACCATTCATATCAAACATCCTTTAGGTTTATTAAATATAAATTAAAAGTGTCACTTACATTCATCAGGAGGTCAAAACAAACTAAACTAAATCACTTAAATCTGACCTTAGTTACTAAACATAACCCCGGTACTTTACTCACTTTAAAGTATACAAAATAAAATTGAAATAAAAGTTAAATAAATATAACACAACAGAAAACCCAGTGAAAACTAAAAACTGGATTTAAAGGGTAGCATTACTTTCCTTGTTTTAAAGGGATTAATTTAAAGTAAATGTAAAGACCGTTTTAAGGTGTATTTAAGGGATTCTTAAAAACATAAAAAAAATAAAAATAAACATACGTTAATGTAAGGGAAAACTTTAAGGGATTTTTTTAGGTGCAAAAGTTTTGATATTTTGAATTTGAATTTTATTTTTCTGACTCCGCCTCCCCGTCCAGATCATCGCCCCCCCAGAGAGGAAGTACTCGGTCTGGATCGGCGGCTCCATCCTGGCCTCCCTCTCCACCTTCCAGCAGATGTGGATCAGCAAGCAGGAGTACGACGAGGCCGGACCCTCCATCGTCCATCGCAAGTGCTTCTAAAGGGCTCCGCCCACCCCGGACCCCTCCCCCCTCCGGGCCCCGTCCCTCACCCATCAGTCTCTGTTCCAGCACCGCCTTTATTCTCACCTGCACTGAGCACGAGCAAACAGATCCCCGATCAGATCCCCAAAAACATCTGCTGAGACGAAGCAGCTGGAAGTCTTTGGTATTTAGGAAGATGCTAAAAAATGAAAGTGACGTCGCGTCGGAACCTTCAGGTGTTTTTGGTGAACTGAACCTTTGGATATTCAGATTTCGGTCCAAACATCGTCCCTCTCTGCTCACCTCAAAACTGTGAACGTGCTGCTTGTCCGTCATCTTAACCCCCACCCACCCCTCCACCTGCCCCCGCTCCACCTGTGGCCCTGCCCCCTCTGTCCTCCATGTTGGTTCTATTTCTTGTCGTAAAAGTGTGTTTTTATTTTTGATGAATAAAGCTTGAATGTCGCCGGCTGGTGTTATCTTCCATCTTTGGGGAGTAGATGATGATGATGATGTCACGTGGTTTGTATGAAGTTGAACTCTGGATATGTGACCAGGAGGTGTGGCCTCATGGTGAGCATGTGATGGAGGTAAAGTGGAACACCCCTGGAAGACAATAAAGCGCTCTAATACCCAAAAACTGTCTTGTTTATTCCATCGGCCGAACGGATGTTTACGAATGTAACCCTTATAACTTAACCCTTAACTAAACTTAACCCTGAACTAAACATCACCCTTAACTTAACTTAACCCTTAACTTAACTTCACCCTTAACTTAACCCTTAACTAAACTTAACCCTGAACTAAACATCACCCTTAACTTAACCCTTAACTTAACCCTTAACTTAACTTCACCCTTAACTTCACCCTGAACTAAACTTCACCCTTAACTTCACCCTTAACTTAACTTCACCCTTAACTTCACCCTGAACTAAGCTTCACCCTTAAGTTCACCCTTAACTTAAACTCACCCTTAACCTAACTTGATCTTTTATTGCCTTCTTTTAGAAAACAGACCGTCCAAAATAAAATACATGAAATACTTAGGAGAGGACTCTTCGATGTTTTTTCAGCCCTGAGTTTTGTCTGCAGGTGTGTCTTCCACGAATCAGAGGGCGGAACCTCTAAGAAGCCGGTGAGGCAAAACTCGGGCAAAAAAGTCCTGAAGTTCTACACGCTGCTTGAGAGGCGGAAGGTTTTTTTCAACACGTTTCGTCGAAGTATTTTCTGACTGAATTGATCGATCAAATATTCTGTTCAGGGATTTTAGAGAAAAGCAAATGGAAACATTAAAAGTGACGCAAAAATCATGTTTATTGATTTTTTTTTTTTTAAAAACCTCCATGTACTGATTTCATGTCTTAGGTTTTTCATGTTGCTCTTTAATTTCACTTCAATGGCGAAAAATCTGATTGTTGATCCTGTGTCAGGCCTTCAAAATAAAATGAGCAGCATGTTTACTGTAAATAAACAATAAAAAAAAACTCTTTGTAGCCGTTAAAGGATCAAATCCAACAAAATAAAACTCTGAACTTCACTTAATAAAACTTGTTTGTCAGTAAACTTCACAAACATTCACGTGTTGTTTCATTAGAAGGCACTCTGTCACTTCAACATCCCATATTTGTTTAGGTCCTTGAACACACCACACGTTACACTGCAGGAGAAACTCGCAAAGAAAAAATTTAGATCTGAGAATCAGAAGCAAACAAACGACTTCAGAGAACAAATTCCACAAAAAAACTTTAAACTTCAAGTAAACTGAACATCAAGTGTTAAAATCCATCAGAACACACACACACACACACACACACACAAACACACACACACACACACACACACACACACACACACACACACACACACACACACACACACACACACACAGCGTGTTCACAGTTCCCTTCAGAATAAAAGCCTGGCAGTAAACAGACAGACAGCGCCTCCTGTCTGTCACCTGAGGTCCAGCAGGCTGAGCTTCGAGTCCCTGATCACCACATGTTTACACACCTGTGGGGAGGGAGGAGGAGGAGGGGAGGGGGGTCAATCATTTCACATCAGTCACAAATTAAAGTAAACACTCGGATCTCTGTCTTCTCCAGAACCAGCTGTTTGGGAACTACAATGAGAGCGGGGCGTTTGGAAACAAGCGTCCAGCCGTCTGATGAAGACAGAGAAGGAAGAAGAAGGAGTCTCACGGTGAAGAGCGGCGGCTCCCTGCAGTGAGGATGGAAACCTTTGAGTCTGCAGCCAGAAACCTCTGACATCCCCGGACCGCTGAGCCTGAACACACCCGTACTGAGACAGGGGGGAGGGGTCAGCAGATGCAAGGCCTCATGGGTATATGTGTGTGTGTGTGTGTGTGTGTGTGTGTGTCGGACGTACTCGTTGTGTTTGGGGGCGCAGACGATGGCGATGGCCTCCGGCAGCATCAGCTGATACGAACAGTGAGTGTGAAGGTCGACGCTGGAGAGGAAGGCCGTCTGAGTGGGATGAGTCTGAACACAGAGGTCAGAGGTCACACACTGACCTCTCAGACCCGGCCGTCCTCTGAGGACCAACGTGAAGCTCTCATTGGCTGAAGCGGTGATTAATTAACATTTTACCGACATCGCTTCAGAGTGAGACCTCCGTACTCTGTTCCTATCTCTGTCCCTCCCTCCTGCCACTCTGCTGCTCTGTTGCCATGGTGATATTTGATCATGCAAATGAAGGCGAAGGAAAAGTACAACTGAGGTGATTTTTCTGTGATCAGCGAGTGTGTTTACGGGAGACTGCAGACGTTACGAAGACCTGAGAGGACCTGACAGTCGATTTCATCTTTAATCATTCTTATTGTTTTTGTCAGATTAAAAACAAACTTGTCCAACATGTAGTTCGTCCTTCTTAGATGTGTTAGTATGTGTTAATATGTGTTAGTATGTGTTGGTATGTGTTAGTATGTGTTAATATGTGTTAGTATGTGTTAATATGTGTTAGTATGTGTTAGTATGTGTTAATATGTGTTAATATGTGTTAGTATGTGTTAGTATGTGTTAGTATGTGTTAGTATGTGTTAGTATGTGTTAGTATGTGTTAGTATGTGTTAGTATGTGTTAATATGTGTTAGTATGTGTTAATATGTGTTAATGTGTTAGTATGTGTTAATATGTGTTAGTATGTGTTAGTATGTGTTGGTATGTGTT
>NW_027185377.1:85228-105228 GCF_022577435.1 Embiotoca jacksoni
AGGGGGGTACACAGAGGGGACATGGTGAGGACATGAGGAGGACGTGAGAGGGACGTGAGGAGGACATGGTGAGGACGCGAGGAGGACATGGTGAGGACATGAGGAGGACGTGGTGAGGACATGAGGAGGACGTGAGGAGGACATGAGGACGTGGTGAGGACATGAGGAGGACGTGAGGAGGAGATGGTGAGAACATGAGGAGGACGTGAGAGGGACGTGAGGAGGACATGGTGAGGACATGAGGATGTGAGGAGGACATGGTGAGGACATGAGGATGTGAGGAGGACATGGTGAGGATGTGGTGAGGACATGAGGACGTGAGGAGGATGTGAGGAGGACGTGGAGACAGTGAGTCTCAAATGTGGAGCGACTTCCTGTTTCCGTCTCACCTGGTTGTAGTGCTTCATGTTTCCTGCAGCTCCGAAGTCAAACGCCATCAGTTTACCTGCATGGATCGCCTGCAGACAACAACAACAACAACAACAACAACTCAGAACACCAGAGCTGAACACACGGTCCCCACACCTACACTCAGACCAGTATGAGTGTTACCTGAACACACGGTCCCCACACCTACAGACAGACCAGTATGAGTGTTACCTGGGACCAGTGCACCATGTTCTGGACGGAGGTCCCGGCGGGACAGTGGGTCGTGTAGACGGGAGTCCGAGTCTGGAACAAACACAGCAGTCAGGGGTCAAAGGTTACCACATCTCATGGTCTTCATCAGCAAACAGTTTGTAGTTTTCAGTATTGATCCATCAGCTGATGGATCAGTGAAATAAAACAAGATGACATCATTAAATCTCCTGTTTGTTTATATAATGTCAGAAAATAAAAGTCAATGAAAAAAGATTATTTATCAACACGTTGTGTATCAATTAAAAACTAATAATTGAACTTGTTTCCAACCATGTTGAGGTTTTTCTCGTCGAAGCCACAAAGGATGAAGAACAAGTTTCCACACAACTCGCTCAGGAGCTTCTTCCCACACACGTGTTCTGCAAACCACTCGATCATGTGACTCTGAGGCAGGAAGTCCCGCCTCCCAAACAGGTCCTGCAGGGGGCGGTGACAAGCGCGCCATCAATACACATTCTGATCAATACACATTCTGATCAATACACATTCTGATCAATACACATTCTGATCAATACACATTCTGATCAATACACATTCTGATCAACACACATTCTGATCACATCGCTGGTCATGTGACTGTTTCTCACCCAGATGAGGAAGTCGGGCAGGACAGACAGTTTGGTCATGGGGCTGCCGGTGAAGGCGACGGTTGCCACGGGAGCCAAACCGAAGAAGAGGCGGATCTTACTGGCGAGTTCTGGCAGCGTGGAGAACGCTATGAATGCTGGGAAATTAGACAGATATCTTATTATGAAGTACGGAGGCCTGTTGGTCCCAGAAACAGGAAACAAATGAAGACAGTAAAATGAAGCTTTCAGTTCCAGAATGAAGTCTTTTCAAAATAAAAGCAGTTACCGAAGGTGGTTCTTTTCAAAATAAAAGCAGAGTTACCGAAGGTGGTTCTTTTCAAAATAAAAGCAGAGTTACCGATGGTGGTTCTTTTCAAAATAAAAGCAGAGTTACCGAAGGTGGTTCTTTTCCAAATAAAAGCAGAGTTACCGAAGGTGGTTCTTTTCAAAATAAAAGCAGAGTTACCGATGGTGGTTCTTTTCAAAATAAAAGCAGAGTTACCGATGGTGGTTCTTTTCAAAATAAAAGCAGAGTTACCGATGGTGGTTCCCTGAGAGTGTCCGATGTAGAAGATTTGGTCCTGACCCGCCACCTTCAGGATGTGGTTCACAACCGCGGGGAGGTCCTTCAGCGCCAGCTCATCGTGACTGCAGAGACACACGAGCTTCATCATCATCATCATCATCACGGTCCGACCTCCAGGAACACGGACCGGGTCTGAGCTCCCACCTGAACCTCCAGAAGTCCTCGTGGTCCGGGCTCAGCGAGCGGTGCTTCCTGGACCACGTGTTCCCTCGGCTGTTCCCGATCCAGACGTCGTAGCCGGCGTCGGCGAGCACGTATCCCAGACTGGATCTGGGCGGGTTGGTGATCCAGTTGCTGCCCGCCGCCAGCAGGCCGTGCTGCAGGAGGACCGCCGGCCTCGGACCTACAGGGCGCCGCCAAACAGGAAGTTCAGTCCCTCACAAGATCGCACTTCCTGTTTTTAACCAGCTGAACTTTGTTGTGAAATGTGTGACAGGAAGTGAGAGAGCGGCGGTCCGACCTGCGGTGCGTTTGAGGCCCCACGGGATCCGGTTCACGGTCAGGATGTACCCGTCCTCCGTCAGAACCTCATGTTCCTCCGCAGGGTACCCCCACCGCCGAATGATCTCCGTCTACACACACACACACACACACACACACACAGACACACACAGACACACACACACACAGTCACACACACACACACACACACACACACACTCACACACACACACACACACACACACACACACACACACACACACACAGACACACACAGACACAGTCACACACACACACACACACACACACACACACACACACACACACACACACACACACACACAGACACACACACACACAGTCACACACACACACACACACACACACACACAGACACAGTCACACACACACACACACACACACACACCAACATCACATGTTTGTGAGCTCAGCTCAGCTTTTACTTTGAAAAACCCCTCACCAGTCGCCATATGAGTGCGGGGAGGCGGAGCTTAGTGACACCTGATGGCCCCTCAGAGCAATGTCAGCATTCAGGACTTTTAGTGTGAAAATACCACAAAACAAGATAAGGAGGGGCTGTTGTACTTCCTGTTTGCGTTCCGTTTACGTCAAAAATCTGTGAGATTAAAATATCTTGATTTGGTCGTTCAGATGACCTTTGACCTTCACGTTGATCCTTTAACTCACAATGTTCATGTGTACTTCAGGGTCCAGGTGCTGCCGCGGGACATCAGAGCGCCGCCGTCCACCGACTGTCGACCCGCTGTGGGCGAGAGCCGAGAGAAACAACACACACGCACACACACACAACATGGTCTGACACACACACACACACACACACACACACACACACACACACACACACACAGTGGTGCGTTCAGGGTGCTGATGGTGATGAAGCTGTGGGGGCAGATTGTGTCTTGGGTTAAAAGGGGCTTGTTCCCTGACACCACCACCGGTTACCATAGCGACCGGAGAACTGGGCGTGGCTTTCTGAAGCTCACAACACCAGGAGTTCCTCAGGGTGCCAGGCGGTGCGTTCACGGTCCTCCTGCTGCTGACTCACTTTAAAACGTTTTAACGCCTTCTGATCAACAAATGACCGTCGGAGACAAAAACTTATCAGAAAACAAACTGAGGTCAGGGGTCAAAGGTCACTGGACCTGGACCACCTGAACCTCGCTCTGATCAGCAGACTCCTTCTGGACCACCCGGACCTTAGGGAGTCCTCGGACCGGTCTACTTTCGGTCCCAGAACCAGCTCTGACCCACATTCTTGAACAAACTGCGGAGATCACGTGACATCTCAGATGATTTCATGTTTGATTAAAAAAAATAATAATCACGTGATGTCGTTGAAACTGAAGTTGCTATGACGACGCGTTCAAGTGAAACTGGAGATAATCGATTGCAAAGAGCTTCAAAAGAAACTATTGTTTCCGATCATGTTTGGATGTTGACGTCACTAACAGCCGGTAACCGATCGGTAATAATGAGTCGGTATCGATCAGTGACTCCGTAACAAACACGGTGACTCACCTGAACTCTTCTGATCCGAGGCGACTCTGATCAGCTGTTCGGCGCCGTGTTTAATTTAAGGGACGGAAGAAATCAGCCGTGACGTCAGAGGAGGGGCGTTTCTCTGATTGGTCAGACGGAGGACTGAGGTTTTTAACTTTGTTTTCCAGATGATGAACCGTCGACATAAATACTTATAAAAATATAAATATATATACATCAGAGTCAGCTCTCCGTTCTTACTGACGACTTCAAATTAAAATATCAGAAGAGAGGAAAGGAGGGATGTTTACATTTTATTTTTTTAACCCGTTAAAGAAAGTAGAGCCTCCTCAGATTTAATTAAAACATTTTACAGCAGCTGCAGCACCTTATTAAAGTCGTTAGATCCGTTTTCTACTGATAGGACCGTTATTTTGAAAATTCTACCCGGATGCAGCGTGTTTTATGCTGGGTGCTTTGACCCCGGGATAGTTTTTGTTCGTCCATCTGCTTTTCTCTGTTTTGTAACCGGGGGACGGTTTGACTTGTGGCTGTGGTCCCGGTCGGTCCCGGTCGGTCCCGGTCCGACCCGTTCTGCGCTGAAAATGTCCCGCGTGCTGATTGTCGGAGCGGGCCTGACGGGCAGCCTGTGCGCATGTCTGCTGCGACGGGAACTGCAGAACAAAGTTCAGATAGTGGTGTGGGACAAAGCGAGGGGCGCGGGTGAGTGACGGTCAGAACTTCATTCAGAAACTAGAATTTTAATGTCCGCGAGTTCACAGCGACAAACAGCCACACAGCGAAACATCAGGAAACATCAGGAAACATCAGGAAACTACTCACTTTAATCCGGCTGGAAAATGATCCAGAATACTGATCAGTAAAATCAATAAAGTCACTAAAATATGATCCGTATTCCCATTAGCCTGTCAGTGCAGATCAATGACACCATCAATAGAAGTGACTGAAAGCACGCGCCTCCGCTGAGGAGGGAAACAGGGCAAAGTTCAGTGACAGAAGGAGGGAGCTGCAGCGACGGTCAGAGGTCCGTTCAGAAATCTGTCAATTTAAAGTTCCGGAGCTCACAGCCTCACAGTCACTCTGCAGAACACTGAAACGAGATGTCAGGAGTCACCGCTGTATTTAATGATCAATACCTCGAACTTTATATCATGTCTGCTGCAGAGAAGAGAATAAGGTCAGAACTTCATTAAGAAATCGTCCAGTTTTGTGTCCTCGGGGTCACAGCAGTGCTGATTCACCCCACAGAACGTAACTGAAGACAATGTCCACGTCAACAGACTGTCCTCTTCACTTCGGCTCAGAAATGATCTGATTTTAAATAAAAAAAAAAATAAGAATCTGGGTTTCTGTAAAGACGTGGATTCAAATCCCTCCTGTTCTGTACCTCAAATAACTGATCCTAAAAACAGTGAAGTTTCTAATGGAGTTTGGTGTGGAGGCAGATCAATGCATGTCTCTGTCTCAGGAGGAAGGATGTCCACCAGCCGTCCTCCCGACGCTGCGTCTCACTCAGCTGATCTGGGAGCTCAATACATCTCAGCCACGGCGTCCTACGCCCAGTTGCACCACAGGTAACACACACACACACACACACACACACAGACACACTCTCTCTCACACACACACACACACACACAGTGTGGTGTGTGTGTGTGTGTGTGTGTAGTTTCTACGCCGAGCTGCTCTCTGCCGGCGTCCTGCAGCCTCTCGACTGTCTGATCGAAGGTCTGCAGCTGAAGGACGGCAGCAGGGACTTCATGACGCCACTGGGCATGTGCAGTGTGGTCAAACACTTCCTGTCTGAATCAGGTGAGCTCCTACTTGTCCGTCAGTCTGACCACACGTCTCTGACAACAGAACCAACCTCAGTATTATGGTCTGTCTGTCAGGAGCTGATTTGTTCTTCGAGCGTCATGTGACCGGTCTGTACCGCCGCGGTGCATCATGGGAGGTTCAGAGGAAGGCGGGAGGCAGCGAGACGTTTGACGCCATCGTCCTGACGATGCCGGTCCCTCAGATCCTGCAGCTGGAGGGCGACGTGGGACACTGTGAGACACTCAGAGACACTCAGAGACACTTAGAGAAACTCGGAGACATTCAGAGACACTCAGAGACACTCAGAGACATTCAGAGACACTCAGACACTCAGAGAAATTCAGAGACACTCAGAGAAACTCAGAGACATTCAGAGAAACTCAGAGACATTCAGAGAAACTCAGAGACACTCAGAGACATTCAGAGACACTCAGAGACATTCAGAGAAACTCAGAGACACTCAGAGAAACTCAGAGACATTCAGAGACACTCAGAGACACTCAAAGACACTCAAAGACATTCAGAGACACTCAGACAGCTAGTTTTATTCTCCTGTGGGCCAACAGCTGAACACTTCTTGCTTCTGCTGGAAGGAAAACACACTTCATACTGAACTGACGTAACTCGACCACACGGAGGCAGCAGCTGTCAATCATCCTCCATGAGGGGGTTATTGATTATCAATGAGTTGATTGATTGTGAACATTAATCAGACATCTGCAGAGCTTTTATTTTGACAAGATGCTGATTACTTTCTCCTGCTGCAGACTTCACACACACACACACACACACACACACACACACACACACACACACACACACACACACACACATCAGTACACACACACCAGTACACACTCTGATGTTAAGTCACTTCCTTGTGCTCTGATTGGTCGACACGTTCTCAAAAGCTGCAAAACTGCGTGTTGTCCGACTGCAGATGGCAACACATTTGTCTGTGTAGATGATGATGTCACTTTCCGCTCATCTGATTGGCTGACAGAGGACAGCGCCCATTTCCTTTGTGCTGACACACACACACACTCAGGTTATTATTAGATAGTGAGTGTGTGTGTGCGTGTGTGTGTGTGTGACTGTGCGTGTGTGTGCGTGTGTGTGTGTGCAGTATGCAGCCTGTTTCTGTTAGAATCATGAAAACTGTTTTAAAGCCGACGACAGGAAACAACAGCCTGATTATCGATCTTATTATTGATCTGCTGATCAGAGTTCAGGTGTGAAGCCCCGCCCATTTTCTCATGCAGGCTACGATCTCATGTTAACTAGCTACGATCTCACGTTAACTAACTATGATCTCACGTTAACCGGCTACGATCTAACGTTAACCGGCTACGATCTAACGTTAACCGGCTACGATCTAACGTTAACTAACTACGATCTCACGTTAACTAACTATGATCTCACGTTAACCGGCTACGATCTAACGTTAACTAACTACGATCTAACGTTAACTAACTACGATCTAACGTTAACCGGTGGCAATCTAACGTTAACTAACTACGATCTCACGTTAACTAACTACGATCTAACGTTAACCGGCTACGATTGCATGTTAACCGGCTACGATCTAACGTTAACTAACTACGATCTCACGTTAACTAACTACGATCTAACGTTAACCGGCGACAATCTAACGTTAACTAACTACGATCTCACGTTAACTAACTACGATCTCACGTTAACTAACTACGATCTAACGTTAACCGGCGACAATCTCACGTTAACTAACTACGATCTAACGTTAACTAACTACGATCTCACGTTAACTAACTACGATCTCACGTTAACTAACTACGATCTAACGTTAACCGGCGACAATCTAACGTTAACTAACTACGATCTCACGTTAACTAACTACGATCTAACGTTAACTAACTACGATCTCACGTTAACTAACTACGATCTCACGTTAACTAACTACGATCTCACGTTAACTAACTACGATCTAACGTTAACCGGCGACAATCTAACGTTAACTAACTACGATCTCACGTTAACTAACTACGATCTAACGTTAACTAACTACGATCTAACGTTAACTAACTACGATCTCACGTTTGTGTAAACTTTCAGCTGTTACACCACATTATGTCTCCTGTCTGTCTGTCCGTCCCTCAGTGTTGTCCATCCAGCAGAAGCAGCACTTGGACGGAGTCGTCTACTCGTCTCGTTTTGCCGTTGCTCTCTTCTTCTCTCCGGACGTCGTCTTCAGTTTCTCGTGGGGAGCTCGATACGTCAACGACAACAGCTGCATCCGCTACATCGCTGCCGACTCCAGGAAACGCAACGCAGGTCTGCTCACCTGTCTCCCTGCTCACCTGTCTCCCTGCTCACCTGTCTCCCTACTCACCTGTCTCCCTGCTCACCTGTCTCCCTGCTCACCTGTCTCCCTACTCACCTGTCTCCCTGCTCACCTGTCTCCCTGCTCACCTGTCTCCCTGCTCACCTGTCTCCCTGCCCACCTGTCTCTCTGCTCACCTGTCTCCCTGCCCACCTGTCTCCCTGCTCACCTGTCTCCCTGCCCACCTGTCTCCCTGCCCACCTGTCTCCCTGCTCACCTGTCTCCCTGCCCACCTGTCTCCCTGCCCACCTGTCTCCCTGCTCACCTGTCTCCCTGCCCACCTGTCTCCCTGCTCACCTGTCTCCCTGCCCACTTGTCTCCCTGCCCACCTGTCTCTCTGCTCACCTGTCTCCCTGCTCACCTGTCTCCCTGCCCACCTGTCTCCCTGCTCACCTGTCTCCCTGTCCACCTGTCTCCCTGCCCACCTGTCTCCCTGCCCACCTGTCTCTCTGCTCACCTGTGTCCGTCTCCCTGAAGACGTTCCGGGTCGCGGTCCGTCCCTCGTCGTCCACACCAGCGTCCCGTTCGGCTTGGAGCACCTGGAGCGAGACAAGGAGGACGTCCAGCCAATCATCTTGCAGGAGCTCCACCGGCTGCTTCCTGGTCTGCCTCAGCCAATCAGCATCAAGTGTCAGAAGTGGAGGTACTCCCAGGTGAGTCGAGTTTTCATCGACTCCTCCTGATGAGGAAGCGCTTGATTTACGACCCCTCCCGTCTCTCCCGCAGGTGCTGACCTCGGTGCCGGGCTGTCCGGGTCACCTGACCGTCCTCGACCAACCGCTGCTCGTCTGCGGCGGCGACGCCTTCTGCCACTCCAACTTCGACGGCTGCGTGGAGTCCGCTCTGAGCGTGCTCAGTGCGCTGAAGTCCTCGCTGTAATCAGAGGACCTGATGTCGGCCAATTATCGATGAGTGATCGGTTAGCGGATACAGCTAATAAATTAACAGGTCATTAAGTGCTGAATCAACTGTAATTAAATAATGTTGAATTCAAATGTTTGAGTGTTTTCTGTGTTTCTGATTTAAATGAATAAATTCAAATGTTTTTGGATGAAACCTGGAGACGTCTTCTTTAAACTGGACCTGGTTCATGAAAGCAGCGGCGTATTAGTTACCATGGCGATTTATTCTGTGCAGCCAGCCGGGCTAACAACCACGCTAACGGCAACGCTTGATGAAGATAGTGATTAGATTTACTTGTTTAAAGCTGCATTAAAGTCTGTAATGAAACCCTGAGAGATGACTGCATGGCGGCTGCTGCTTCATACTTCCTTTGATCTTTTTATAGGAGCAGATAAGACAGAATTAGTTCTGGTTCGGTGCCCACGAGGCTCACGAGCGTGACCTCATTTTCCTCGCTGTTCTCCAGTCGTTTGGAGCGCGCTCAGTAGCGCCGCTGCAGTGCATTGTGGGGGAAGTGATCATCATTTCTGCCAAGTCACCGGTAGATTGTACACAATGAACATGAACAGAGTTTCAGCAGGACACTCAGCCGGCATGGAGTCCAACAGAACCCAGACGAGGAGTTGGTCGGGTCTCTATTGTGGGAGTTGGAGTTCAAACAGTTCCAGAGCCGACAACAGCTGATTATAAATAGTTTATTCACCTTTACAGTGTTTGTATTTCATTATAAAACAAGGAGGGACAGAATAAAAGAACGGGGTCAGTTTAACGTGAAATGTTTTGCATGGTGGAAAACAAAATGAAACCTGATCAGATAAAAAAAAGTTCACAGGTGAGAAGAGACCGAAGACTCCGAGTCGGTCCAGAACCACGTCTGTCAGAGTCCACTTCACTCTGAAACATTCCAATACGGATCAGACCGATCAATACTCATCAATACGGATCAGACCGATCAATACTCATCAATAACGTCTGCTGGGACCTTCTGGGTGTTGAAACTAATTTCCACTTCAGTCCAGAACTTTGACGTTTTACCTGTCAGACGGGTTTCTGGGCTGAATGTTATAAGCCCCGCCTCCAATCTGGGATTGTCCAATCACACTTTAGCAACAGTAACGCTAATGTTAGCGTGTCCAGCTAAGCAGCTGACAATCTCTTCGTGTTGACGAAGAGATTTATTTCGTTGGTGCGTCTGCGACGCCTCGCTGGCAGGTGATTGGTCGGAATGCTACCGCAGCTTACGCTAACGTTAGCGGCTGGTTCGGGAGCGTTTACGCTCCGGAAACTCCCGATAAACTCGTTTGTTGAAAACAGCTTCAACTCTGAACGGAACGAGCCGAGCAGCCCGATCGTGTTACCGTGTTAGCTTTAGCCTCGGGTTGTTAGCATGACATCACGAGGTGACGATGTCACACCGTTTTAGTTCTTAAAATGAATCAGCTGGTGACGGCGCTGATAACGTTTGCTTCATTATCTAACGAGCTAACAGCTGATAATAAAAATGTTGTCAATGCTTTTGTTTAAGGGTGTGGGGGCGGGGCTTAGTCAACAGACACCAACTACACCCATCGTCATAGAAACGTTCAACATCTCGGTAGATAAAGATCGTTCGGACATGAAGCTTTTCTTTTTCTCTGACCTTTCTCTTTCGAGCGGCTGACGGAGACGCGGTCGATGAACACGAACTCTGAGGAACCTTCGAGAACCGTCGAGGTCACATGACAACATTTCAGAGACGGAAACACGAACGCGGTTCCGTCGTTTAATCCGACATCACGTCCGTTAACGACGCGACGAACGCAGAAACAACGTCGACCTCGTCAACTAACAAACAAACAGACCGGATATTAAAATCCAAAAATAAAACCCGGGAGGCGGAGCTTCGTGTTGGCAGGTTGGTGATGATGTAAACAGCTGAAGCACCGATTGGTCGGCGAAAACACACGAAACCAAGAAGGAACGACGGAGTTTGTTCCTCCGGTTGGAGTTCAGACGCCAAAAACAAAAGGTTCACGCTTCTCTTCCAGGAACCCTGAACGGGTCGGATCAGAACCGGGTCGACTCCAGCGGTGTCGGACGTGATGTTCCTTCGCCGACCGCGGTTCCGACAACAAACGACTGTTTCCGTCTGAACTTCCAGAAGAATCCGACGCGGCCGAACGACGACTTTTCGTCGATAAGTGATCGAAAGAAAACGACGTGAAGCACCGGGAATGGTCCGAGACGTTGGACAGCACCGACCCGGCCTCGAACACATGGAACCCGTTCAGAACACACCAGTGTGTGATGTTTACAACAGGAAGTACACAACTCCGCTTCCTGTCGCCCTCTGACCTCTAACGGGCAGCTTTTCCAAACCATCCGAGGATTCGGACTAAAACACTCGTAATGAGTCCAATCAGATTTGCAACTAAAGGACGAGTCGCATCTTCAACGCAAACTTCTTACCGGGTCGACGTGCTGGTCGTGTCTGAACGGGTCGGCGACAGGAAGTGAGGTCGGGTCTGAGAGCACCTAACAGGACTCTGGACAGGAAGTGTTGCTGTAAGACGTCGGTGGTTCGAGCGCTACGGTGACGACAGGACGAACACTCGCTGCTGGTCGAAAGCACCACAGATGGACGACAGGCTCCGCCCCCGCTAGCTTAGCACCACGGACGGACGACAGGCTCCGCCCCGGCTAGCTTAGCACCTAAAACTCGGCGCGATGGGTTGCGGACCCAACGGCGGCGGTTCAAATGCACCGGCTTGCTGTTGGTGCGAGGCTTCAGGCGGTCGTTGAGTGTTACTCGAGATGTGATCACACAGGATGCAGCTGTATCACCTTCATCTTCTCAGGACTTCAAGGAGTCTCGTAGTCCGACAGAAGATCAGATTAGTCTCCCCGACGGACGGAGAGCTGCTACATGAACACGTTCCTGTTCTTAATCTGTCCGTTGTTCTTCCGACCTCTAAAACATCCGTCGGTTGAGAAGCGAGCAGCTTCAGAGGAACCTGAACGTTCGCCGCTCTCCTCTTTGACATCTTTGTTCTACGACGTCTCGCAGACTCTCAAACATCTTAACTTCTGGATGGAGTTCAGGAGACACAGGTGCATCCTGTGTGATCAGACTCCTGACAAGGACCACAGGTTGGACAACATGGACGTCAAGACTCCTTCAGAGTCTTAAACAACACAACGATGAACGATCCGTAACAACGGGCCAACGATGGTCGTAGCACCAAATGTCAGGACGGAAATCAGGACTAAAAGTTCTACCGACGGTCCTTTGGATGATCAATAAAGATGCTCCAACCCGTTCAATACACTCAAGATTTATTGATTACACAACTTTGACTTGAACTTTGACTTGAACCGGCCCAGATGGAGCCGAGGGTGAGTTAGATCTCGGTTAGAACAGGAACCACGAGCTGACTGGTTCTGGATCGGTGTCCTCTGATGTCTGGTTGGAGCATCTCTAATGTTCATGTGCTTCTGTAAAATCCAGACGGAAAAGTCTGGAAGCTGCTGTGATGCTAACGTGATCCTCAAACCGTCGTGTCTGGCGTTAAAGGTACAGTTTGCAAGAATATAAGTGTTTAAACTACCTTCAACAGTTAATAGTCTACGGACAGAGTAATAATTCAAAGCATCACTTCAGAAACCGAAGACACGGAGGCCGAACCTCACGACCGACTGCGGTCACCAATCCCGCCGATTTAAAAACGTGCTCGAACAAACTTCCGCCATCTTTCCTGGCCAGCGATCCCAAACCGTCGCTGCCAGGAGGCTCCGATGGACCGACGGACACGTTAGCTTATACGCTTACTAAAAACCCACGAAGTCGACAGCACACCACGCCGGTACCTCGAGCTCCGACCTTGAACGTCAGCTTTATAAAAGGACTGCATCTTTCAACGTGAGCCGTCGGGCTTCCTGGATGGACTGAGCTCGCCCGCACATATTTACAAGGCCGTGGTGATTCAGTGACGTGTCCTTTATAAAGGTCGTCCCGGACACGTCGGAGCACGCCGAAGGTTTTGCTTCGGCCCGTCGGGGCGTTCGCCCACATCGGTGAACAGCTGGAAGAAGGAATGGTTATAATGTGTGTAGCTTGTTTGTGGTTTAGCTTCATGATTGATACGAGTCAGAACAACACAAAGAGGTTTCCTATAACTGCGGGAGCTGATTTGAAGGACCGAAGAACCTTCTGTGCAAAACGGAGGACAGAAAAACAGAACGAGTGTCGCTGGTTTCAACAGATGATTGTAGCAGGAACAAAACCAGTTTCTCTTCTTCATTGTCACATTCAAACAAAAGGCGTCGCTTCTGTTGGTGCGCTGCGGCCCTCAGACCCAAACTAGGCCAGGTGGGACCGGGTCAGGTGGGACCAGGTAGGACCAGGTCAAACTGGGTCGAGACCAGCGAGGACACTAGTCCGGCTTGGTCCAACCAGGAGTTACGACATGGACAAGTCTGACAAGCTGGTCCAAACCCGTCCTCAGTAAGTCAGACTAACTGGGCTGAACCGAGTCAGACCTGCTGGCCAACATCAGCTGAAACTGGTCCGTCCAAACTGGATCAGACTGAACCGGCTCAGCATTAAGTTTGATAAATTTAGAAAACGTCAGTTCTGAAGATAAACAGTGTGGAAGTGAATTTGGGCTGAAAGATGCAGCGTCAGCATGAAGAGAAGAGTCGACACGCCGATAAGAGCTCAACGGACTGAAGGAGATGAAAACAGAATCAGATTGGTCTGCATATAGTTTCCTAAACCTGATCAGGAAGGAAGGAAGGAAGGAAGGAAGGAAACGTCGGGACGAGGGGATTTATCCAACAAACATCTCCGTGGAGTCACTAAAGAAGTCTTACTTGTCTTTCAGTTTGTTTATATTCAAGTTTTTCTCCTTTCATTTTTTAAAATCTCCCGTCTGTCCATTCATCTGTCTTATTGTCCATTCGCCCGGCCTGACCCCGCCCACACACGTATCCCCGCCCCCTTTGCCTCAGACCGCTACGTCATATGATTGTCCAGCTGTGCACCGAGTAGAAGATGGAGGGGGAGGCGGGGCTTATATTCTGATCAAAGCTCTGAATCCAGAGTCCTGCAGATCCGTTGTGGTCCGGTTGGGTTATATTCCCCCGTCAGCTGACCACGCGCTAGTCTGGGTTTGGGGTTCATGAGTGTGTATACATACATACATAGTGTATACATATGGTGTGTACATACTGTGTGTGTGTAGGTGTATACGTACAGACACACATATGTAGCTGTATGTTGGTGTGTGAGTGCGGGTGTCAGACTTTTGTGATCTGATTGTGGTGGTCCTCTTCGAACGGCTCGTTCTCAGGGTCCGAGTCCGTGGTGTCGGAGTAGCGGTAGTGATCCGGCTCGTTGTCGCTGACGTCCGGCGTGACCGACGCCGACGTGCTGCTGGCGTCGCAGTTCGCTCCTTCCTCCACCGTCTTGGTAAAATACAGTTTGACCTGAAGCAGACGGTAAAGGCAAACTGGGTTTTACTAAAATAAATCAGTTATTACTTTATTACATTATTCTGACCTCTACAAACATCTGAAGAGGACAAAGAAACTTTAAAGATTGATTCGACCTTTTTCAATAGAACTATTTCATTTTTACACAACTTCACTACTGAATCATGTAAATAAAGGCAACTAAACTAAACTACAAAAAAAATCATTTGTGAGATGAAGTTTCTGTAGGTTTTTTAAGAGCAGCTAACAACCCAACGTTATAATGAAAGTTACTGCAAGTGAGAATTTGTTTTCACAATCTTTGAAAATAAAATCTAATAATAATTAATTTGACCCGAATTCAAAGATTTAAAGACCCTCAGAATCTCGAGTCAAAGATCTCAGCAATCTGTTTTCTTGATTTTAGACTCAACAATTTAGAACAAGCTCTGGATATTTGTTTGATTAATTTAATTATTTTCTGACCCAACATGTCTGAGCTGAAACACAACATTATTATTGTCTTTTTAAAATGAAGCAAAACGATGAAACCAGAAGAAAAGTTTCACCTTGAAGTTTGGGGAGAAGTTCCTGTTGGCCTTGTCCTTGTTGGCCTTGTCCAGGTCGTTCTTGGTCAGAGTGAGAACCAGGTAGTCTCTGTCGTTGGTTTCGCTTCCCGTCATCATCGCCGGGTGCTGCTGCGTTCTGTCGGCCGGCTCCCGAAGCGTCCCGGCGCTGCCGTTCTCCAGTCTGTCGGGGATCTCCTCCGGCCCCGGGATGAAGAAGGTGTTCACCCAGAAGTGAAACATTTTCTCCTGGAGGAACAGAGGAAGAGGAGTCAGCGGTCCACTCTTATTAAACATGTCCGTCTGTCCATCCTGGAAGAGGATGTTCTTCTAGCTCACTGATCGGACGATCGATTGTCCCGCGTGATGTCAAGACCTCTGAGATTCATCTGTGATCTGGAGCTCCGAGGGACCTCGGAGGTGAAGAACACTCAACCCAACATGACTTACCGAGGACAACTTGTCCGAGGTGTCTTATTTAGTCAATAATGGGATGACCCGCCGGTATTAAAGCACCTTCTGCAGGACAACATACCAAACAGGACTTTCCCAAGACAACCAGGAATCTTCAACCCAAACTCAAAAATCTGGCAAAAGGGGCTTTAGTGAATGGTGAATCCATGAAGGTTCACCTGGACAACTTACCCAAAATGACTTCAGACAAATTACCTAAAATAATCTCTGAGACTTTTATTTAAAACAAGTAACCCAAGACGACTGACCAGGAGTCTTCAAACCAAACCCAATAATCAGGCAACAAACTCCAAAGTCAGGGAGGTGTCCAAGAAGATTCACTGAAGACCACTTTCCCAAAACCACTTAAGATACCAAAGATGATCGACTCAGGATGACGTACGATACCTTGAGCAAGACAACTGATTTAAAAGACCACCTCCCCAAAAACACGTAGCCAACTAGGTTCACCCTAAACAACTTATCTCTCTTCCCTACAGAAGTGACCCAATGTGACCGATGTAAGGCCATTTCCTGAATACAACCTACGCAAGAAGTCTTCCTAAAGTCCTCCTGAAGACATCCTGAAGACATCCTAAAGTCCTCCTAAAGACATCCTGAAGACACCCTGAAGACATCCTGAAGACACCCTGAAGACATCCTAAAGACATCCTAAAGACATCCTAAAGACATCCTGAAGACATCCTAAAGTCCTCCTAAAGACATCCTGAAGACATCCTAAAGTCCTCCTAAAGACATCCTAAAGACATCCTGAAGACATCCTGAAGACATCCTAAAGTCCTGCTAAAGACATCCTGAAGACATCCTAAAGTCCTGCTAAAGACATCCTGAAGACATCCTAAAGTCCTGCTAAAGACATCCTGAAGACATCCTACCAAAGAATGTTCGTCCCAGATACTAAAAGCTACTAACCTCAGCCAGCTGACTGAAGACGACCTAAAGAAGACGACCTATCACAGATAACGTAGTGAAAAGGACAAGAGGACTCGTTGAAGGAAGTCCATGAGAGCAGCGACCCAACGACGGGCCTTGAAGGTCCCGGAGCAGCGACACTGTTGGTACTTCAACATTTAAACATATTCCTCATCCAGCAACAACAACAACTCACCTTCTTCATCATCTTATTTTGTTTGTGGAAAAATTCCACTTTGATGTCTCCGCAGACCGGTAGCGGCTGCGGGAACTCGAACAGGATCATTTTGTCCTCCCGCCGGGTGTGGGACGGGGTGGAGGTGTGGATCTTCACCTTCAGCTGGTACACTACAAAGTGGGGGTCTGCGGCGAGAAGACGGGAGGTGAGAGCGGCTTCGCGTACTGCGGCTCACCTGCGAGGTCTCCGGTGTCCGACTTACTGCAGGTTCCTCCGGTGAACATCGGGATGGTTTCAAACAGCATCTTGTGGAAGAGCAGAGCGACGGGTTTGTAGAGCAGCTGGTTCCTCAGCAGGAAGCTGTAGTACACGACGTAGCGGCGCTGACTGGGGATGGTCACGCCCTGCACACAAACACGGGATCACTCAACGGTCACGTTTTCACCTCGTCGTGGCCGTTTCAAGTCTCTCGTCCTCGGCGGCGGTAGTC
Organism: Embiotoca jacksoni; assembly: GCF_022577435.1. Classification (NCBI taxonomy): domain Eukaryota; kingdom Metazoa; phylum Chordata; class Actinopteri; family Embiotocidae; genus Embiotoca; species Embiotoca jacksoni. Next base: position 102,160 of record NW_027185377.1, read on the forward strand.
GAGTCGCGAGCGTCCCCGGTCCCGCGTCCCGAAATGATGAACGGCATCGTTACCTTCTTGTCGCGGGTGCGGACCTCTCCGTAGAAGTCCAGAGCCTCCTGAGCTTCCTGGAATTTGCCTCGGTGCAGCAGGTAGGCGCAGATCATGACGCCGGTGCGGCCTTTCCCGGCCTTGCAGTGGATGGCGGCCACGTGCTGCTCGTCCTCGCTCAGCCACTGGTCCAGGTCCTCGCAGAACGGCTTGATCAGCTCCAGCTGGGGCGGGTTGTGGTCCTCGAACGGGTACTGAGCAACTGAAAGACAAAGAGTCCGACAGGTCGGAGACGCGTCGTTACGTCGGGACGAAGCCGACCGAGCTTTAAACCTCGAGCTCGGTCGCAGAGGTCAGAGGTCAGAGGTCAAACATCCGTCCTCGTCACGAATCTCACCTCGACAGTTGAACTTCGACGTGTCGTAATGTCGTTCGGCACATCTGGGAACAGAGAACAGACGTCACGACTAAAAACAGACTCTTCTGCTTTTAAGGTTTATTTATCCACGAGTGGTTTTTGAGGAGGATTTCTCTTTGGAGGGAACGAACTCAAAGCAAATACACTGAAGCACCTTCAGACGCCATTAAAATGAGGGAAGAGGAGTCGTACTCACAGGTTGTAGATCTTATAGTGATTCTTGTGCTTCGAATCTAAAAACCTGAGAGACAAAAACAGGTCAAACTCACTTCACAGGTTAAAGACTGAAACCCTGATTTCAGAAGAAGCTCCACTTTTATTCCAGTTGAACGTGAAAACGTTCGCAGGTGAACAGAAGACCGGTTCGAAGAGGGAATTTAAAGAGGAACTGATTCGTGTTTCTGACGTGGTGATGTGTGACATCAGGAGGAAACAGCTGGACTCACCGAACGACGTCATCGATGTTGTTTCTGTAGACGCCCTCCAGGCGCTCGGCGGGGAAACCCATCGCGATGATGTTCGGGTAAATATCTGATCGGTGGTTCAGGATCGGTACGTCTGGAAACCTGCTTCTACCCATCGATTCTGGCGTTAACTCCGCACCTCAACAGACACACCTGTACCCGACGGCGCCCTCCGGTGGCCAGGTGAACACAGCCAGGCTTTTGCTTTAATCCAATCAAACTGACTGCTTTCCTCCTATTTTAAATGACCAGGTCAGTATTCAGCTTGTTGAACGAGGATAATTCAAACTACAATGTGAATTCCATCCAAACGTGAACAAAAATCAATCAACATGCACCTGAAGCTGCAGCCAGAGATCAATCAATCATCAGCATTATTAAATTACAGCTGGACGACGTCACGTTGTGTTCATGAACTCACCCAGCTGCTGCAGGTTTCAGCTGTTAGCTTAGCCTATTAGCAGCTGCTATCATCAATAATCCCATAAACAAATAAAACACTCGTTCAAATGTTCTTCAGAGGCATCAAAATAAAGTGCAGAGAAAACCGGAGAAACAGACGATTTAAGAGAAAGTGAAGATGTGAAGATGTGATGGAGGAGCTGTGATGGAGGAGCTGTGATGGAGGAGATGTGATGGAGGAGCTGTGATGGAGGAGCTGTGATGGAGGAGATGTGATGGAGGAGCTGTGATGGAGGAGATGTGATGGAGGAGCTGTGATGGAGGAGATGTGATGGAGGAGATGTGATGGAGGAGCTGTGATGGAGGAGATGTGATGGAGGAGATGTGATGGAGGAGCTGTGATGGAGATGTGATGGAGGAGCTGTGATGGAGGAGATGTGATGGAGGAGCTGTGATGGAGGAGCTGTGATGGAGGAGATGTGATGGAGGAGATGTGATGGAGATGTGATGGAGGAGATGTGATGGAGGAGCTGTGATGGAGATGTGATGGAGGAGCTGTGATGGAGGAGCTGTGATGGAGGAGCTGTGATGGAGGAGCTTCCACTCCTTCACGGACTCCGGACGTTTCATCAGCTTCATGGATGTTTTTTCTTTCTAAATCGTGTTTCAGCACCAACAGCTTCGTTAAATCACGTTTTGAACTGAAGGATACAGGTCAGGTCCAGGTCGAAGCCGTCCTCCTGGTACCGCCGCTTGTTTCTGCTCACGATCTCTTTAATTAAGGCAGCCATTGCTGAAGTCCGCGGCCTCCGGTGAGGTCTGCTAGCGGTTCAGAAAGCACCGAGAGGCCGCCTGTCCTCCTCCGGAGCTCCGCTGTCTGGCTGCCGGGAAGAGAAGCTAACTGGGGCAGCTAGCCCGGAGCTAGCTCGCCAGCAGCCCCCCTCGTTCTCGGAGGTCTGTTTAAAAAGGAAAAACGACGAAGAAGAAGAAGAAACGACTCGGTGCTGACGGCGAGAACCGAACACGGTGTCCGTCCTCCTCCGGTGTCCGTCCTCCTCCGGTGTCCGTCCTCCTCCGGTGCCTCCCGCGAGCTCCTGTGACGCCAGGTGCTAGCCGGCCTGCTAGTTGACAGGCAGCCCGGCCGTCGCTGCTGTTTTGTGGGTCAGAACAAGGGGACGTCGCGGCCTCCTCCGCTGCGGGCCCGGGCTTCCAGGTCCCCCGCCCGGAGACAAAACCATCCGCAGGGCGGTTGTCGGTGCAGAGCCGGTCCTCCAGGCGGATCCAGGCTGACTGTTACCGGCCTCGAAGCGCAGCAGAGACGCCGTGATTGGACGCAGAAAAGCGGAGAGAAAATCTCTCCGAGTGTCTTTGAGACGACGCAGGCGTCAAGACGGCGGAAGGACGGCGCACATCCGGTCTCCTTCAAAATAATGGCCCGAGACAAAACTTCACTTTTTTATTTTATACTGAAAATGTATTCTGCTGTGCGATAGACAACAGAGACATTAAAAAATAATGAATAATAATATAAAATTGAGAAATTACAGCACAATAAAAAACGTTTTATATTTGTACAATGAATGCTTATAAACCAATAAAGCTTTTTCACATAAATTCACCCTTTAACTAAAATGAAATGTATTTTATTTGTTTTATTTTAATCCTCATGGTCAGTTTTTTAAACATTCTTTCATTTAAGATTTAATATTCATCATTTTACAAGTGAGAAACAGACTTTATTGCCATCACTGCAAC
>NW_027185377.1:110228-212728 GCF_022577435.1 Embiotoca jacksoni
GAGTCACGTTTCTGATTTGAACAGAAGTCACTGATGCTCCTCCTCCTCCTCCCTCCTCCTTCCTCCTCCTCTTTCCTTCTCCTCCCTCCTTCCTCCTCCCCCTCCTCCTTCCTCCTCCTCCTTCTCCCTCCTCCTCCCTCCATTCCTTCCTCCTCCTCCCTCCATTCCTCCCTCCTCCTTCTCCCTCCTCCTTCCTTCTCCTCCCTCCCTCCTTCCTCCTCCTGCTCCCCCTCTTCCTCCTCTTCCGGTCGAGTTTCCCACCACTGATCGTCTTCATTGTTTCCACCAAAGAAGTAAAAAAATAAAACCAGAGGCTTTTATTGTGAAAATCCTCCCTCAAAACCTACAAATCCTATTATTTAATAACCAATATTCTCTATAAATACAATTTGAAAGCCAGTTTCAGTCCTGATGGGATGTGAAGAACTTTACTGTAACAGGTCCGCGTTTTATTTTTGAAATAAAATAGTTTACTTTGGTTTAAATGAAGAAATTCTTCCAAAGGAAATTAATATTTATTAAAGTGTAAATCAAACGGCGCTGAAACTGCATTGAAATATAATCAATAATGTTCGTTAAATCATTCAAAAGAATGATTCAAATTTATTTAAATCATTTCACCATAATTGAAAAAGGGGAATTATAAAATGTTTATTATATATTGATGAATGTATTGATACGTTTTTTTTTGTTGAAAGCTTCATTTTACATCATTTTCTCAGAATAATTTGCTGGAAAGAACTCAAGTTATTAATTCAACAGAAAATCTGAATTTCCTTCAAAGGAATTCTTCATTTAAACCGCCGTTCGCTGGAGAATTGTTTTTAATTATTATGTTTTCTACTCTGTAGACGGACGTTTATTTTCTGCTGCTTCCAACCACATTATGAAAAATATTTGAGCTCAATAACTGAAAAGCGTTTGATGTTTTTAAAAGTGTAAAACGTGAATACGGATATTTGGTCACGTGGGAACTTTTCTGTTTTTATGAAGTGTACTTTATTATTTTATTGTTGTTTTTCATTCTGATGTTTGAATGTTGAGCGTGAAAATAAAAAAAAACAACAACGGACGAGTCAACTGATTAATTAATGAATTATTTGGTTTATAAAACTTACGTTTTCTTTTGACTTTCAGTTCGCTGATAAAAAAAAAAAAAAAAAAAAAAGAAAATCAGGTGATTTTCACATCTGAAGAAGCCGAAAGTCATTTTATAAAGAAAAAGTTTTGATGTTTTGGGCACTAAAATGATGAATTAAATAACATCCATGTTTTACTTTTGCTGATACACTAATTATTATTTATTACCTAAAAGTTTTTGAGTAGTTAGAAGTAGAAGTAGTAGTTTTTATTCAACAAGTGAAACTCGAGACATTTTGTTCTGTTTCATCTCTGAAAAACTTTTATTAAAGCTTTAAATTGAAAACATTTGGCGTCAGGAAGTCAAAGTAAAAACAGAGTGAAGCCAGTTCGACCAAAACAACCAGAAAGACACGATTTTGGCACAAAAATGTCAAAACTACACAAGACAAAATATTTCATGCGTTTCCAGAACAATCAGAAAATCCTGATCTGGATTCACTGAATGCATCACTGTGACTTTTATTGTGAAAATCCTGAGTGAAGACACAACAGAAACGAGAAAAAAACTAAATCAGTAGAAAATCAATCACATGATAAAAATCGTAATACATTAAAAGTAAAGCTTCTTCAGAATGAACCCACAAATAAAACCACCACTTCCTGTTTTCAGATTAAAAGGACAGTCCACCAAAAATAAAAGTAGAAAACACTATTTCACCATCTCAATCATCTGAACACACGCAAACATTTCCACTTTCTACCAGCCTCCATTCAAATTAATGGAAATTTGCACTGAAAGTCACATGATTCTGTTTGTATTATTATCAACAAACAGCTGATTTAACCTGAAAACATCAAAAGAAGCTTCAGATGAAGGCGAACTGAGGAGGAGGAGGATCAAATCTTCATCGTTTAGACTTCAAACTGAAGTTCAATCTGATCTGGAACCAAACATTCAGTTCAGAAGTCCCCTGAGAATCTGTCTGATTTGAACTTTCCTTCAGTCTCAGTGGTCGGTGATGGTGGTCCGATTACCCATGATGCACTGCAGACAGGAGCTGCTCTCACGCTGCTCTGCTGCTTTAAATTTAAACATACTGAGAACAGACGAGCAGGACGACACAATATTATTATTATTATTATTATTATTATCATTATTATTGTCGTTGTTATTGACAGTCAAGGAGGAACCAGGTGAGCAGCGTGCAGGTGAGAGTCCGTTCAGTTCCATGTTTTTGTCTGATGAGCAGCAGGTTAACGAGCTTAACGAGCTTAACGAGCTTAACGAGCTGCGGTCCTGATTCCAGTCGATAAGCCCCTCCCCCTCAGACACTTCAAGTCAAATTATTTTCAGAAGGTCGACATGCAAGAATCAGTTCAGCGTCGCCGTGGAAACAAAACAAAGTTTAATAACAACGCGTATCGCCTGAAGCTAACCTGTGATTGGACGCTCGCAGTGTGGGGGCGGGGCTTGGTCAGACAGGTGGGTTCTAAGGCCGTGGTGGAACAGGACAGGTGTGTGACCGGTAGCTCAGAGCTCTGTGTTGGGGCCCCGCCCCCCGCCCCTCCCCTCACACTCCCTGTGGAAGTCGCAGCCGTCCAGCAGGTGGCGGTAAGCGGCGCGGACGTCCCGGTACAGCGGCGCGTCCTCCGTCTCCAGACCGGGGAATCGAACCGGGGACTCGTTGACGAGCAGCTGCAGCCTCGGACCCCGACGACAGTCGTACAACACGAAGAGAAGGTTGGCGGCGTACGGGACGATGAGACTGGACCGGAAACGTCTCCCTGAGGGACGACAGGACACACGCTGCTTTATGAGGACACTTCTGCTGTGATGTTGGTGTGGAGGCGGGGCTTAAATACCGTGCTGTGAGTGGTAGTTGCTGGCGGTGGGCGGAGTCTGGTCCTTGTAGAGTCCCAGCAGAGAGAGAAGGGGGAGGAGTGTCTCTGCGTGACCCACCATGATGGAGGCCGGTTCCGGCGGCGTGTCGGTGGACCTGAAGGACACGACAGTGAATCGATCAGCCGGTCGGGTCCAGAAGCTGCAGCAGAACCGGCCGACTCGTTAGTTTGCAGCTCTGAAAACAAACGGAGGATAAAAACCTGCGAGGACGTCCGGCTTTGTCCAGCGTCCTGAAGACGTGGTGGAACAGAGGACAGCTGGACAGCCCGCTGATCACGTGACCGTGAGAATGCTTCCAGTACTGCTTCAGGTCCGACTTGTACTCCAGCACCTGCAGACAAGCAGCAGGGAGAATTTACCCTTTAGTCATGTTGTTCACCGTCAGATCATCTGCAACGGGTCACATGACGGGTCACATGATGGGGTCACATGACGGGGTCACATGACGGGGTCACATGACGGGTCACATGACGGGGTCACATGACGGGTCACATGATGGGGTCACATGACGGGTCACATGATGGGGTCACACGACAGGTCACATGATGGGGTCACACGACGGGTCACATGACGGGTCACATGACAGGTCAGTACCTTGGCGTCGTCCTCGTTGAACAGGAAGCACCACGGAGAATGGATCGCCCGGATGGACAGCTCATAGGAACACAAGAAGAACGCAGCTTCCACCAGATCTACGGGAAGGACAGAAGGACACGTCACCCGCTGGAGCCCCGCCCACCTACACCAGAAACCTGGCTGCAGCCCAGGCCTGTCAATCAAACAGCCCCAAACATATCTATCCTCAGCGGGACTGCCCCCGTGACCCCTGACCTGGTGTGAGGCTGAGGTGAGGAAGGCCCAGCCTCTCAGCCATCCTCCTCCTCACCGCCTCCATCTCCTCCCCGTGTTTGAACTTCTCCACCTCCAGCAGCGCCGTGCGGTTGTTCTCCACGCCCTCCACGTAACCACGGCAACGCTCGAAGAAGCGCATCAGCTCGTCGTCCACCACGTGGCTGTACTCCGGCACGAGCTCTGCGGAGACAGAGGAGGTCGGAGGTCAGAGGTCAGGAACAAGAACAGAGACGTTTGTTCTACGTTACCCAGAATGCCTCTGGGCTGCCGGCCCTCACCGTGGTGCTGCTGCAGACCCTCCTGGAACGCCTCCACGCTGCTCACGCAGCGATGCTTAGAGCTGCTGACGAAGGAAATCCTCCTCTTCATCACGTTGGCCTCCGACAGCAGAGACGGAAACAAGATGGACAGACGGACGGCCAGCTGACGGAGGTCCTCCCTACCCTTCATCACCAGCTGACCTGAGGAGGAGGAAGAGGAGGAGGAAGATATTTTATTTAAATTAACTGGAATATTTTAGCTTTTCTACAAAGACTTTATTGGGAATATTTGAGGAGTATTCGAGGAATATTTGAGGAATATTTGAGGAGTGTTTGAGGAGTATTTGAGGAATATTTGAGGAGTGTTTGAGGAGTGTTTGAGGAGTATTTGAGGAGTATTTGAGGAGTATTCGAGGAGTGTTCGAGGAGTATTCGAGGAGTGTTTGAGGAGTGTTTGAGGAGTATTTGAGGAGTGTTTGAGGAGTATTTGAGGAGTATTTGAGGAGTGTTTGAGGAATGTTCGAGGAGTATTCGAGGAGTGTTCGAGGAGTGTTCCAGGAGTATTCGAGGAATATTCGAGGAGTATTCGAGGAGTGTTCGAGGAATATTTGAGGAGTGTTCGAGGAATATTTGAGGAGTATTTGAGGAATGTTTGAGGAGTATTTGAGGAGTATTCGAGGAATATTCGAGGAGTGTTCGAGGAGTATTTGAGGAGTGTTTGAGGAATATTTGAGGAGTGTTTGAGGAGTGTTTGAGGAGTGTTTGAGGAGTATTTGAGGAATATTTGAGGAGTGTTTGAGGAATATTTGAGGAATATTTGAGGAGTGTTTGAGGAATATTTGAGGAGTGTTCGAGGAGTGTTCGAGGAGTGTTCGAGGAGTGTTTGAGGAGTATTCGAGGAGTGTTCGAGGAGTGTTCGAGGAGTGTTTGAGGAGTATTCGAGGAATATTTGAGGAGTGTTTGAGGAGTGTTCGAGGAGTGTTCGAGGAGTGTTTGAGGAGTATTCGAGGAATATTTGAGGAGTGTTTGAGGAGTGTTCGAGGAGTATTTGAGGAGTGTTCGAGGAGTGTTCGAGGAGTATTCGAGGAGTGTTTGAGGAATATTTGAGGAGTATTCGAGGAGTGTTTGAGGAGTGTTTGAGGAGTATTTGAGGAGTGTTTGAGGAATATTCGAGGAGTGTTCGAGGAATATTTGAGGAGTGTTTGAGGAGTGTTCGAGGAGTATTCGAGGAGTGTTTGAGGAGTGTTTGAGGAATATTCGAGGAGTATTCGAGGAGTATTTGAGGAGTGTTTGAGGAATATTTGAGGAGTGTTCGAGGAATATTCGAGGAGTGTTCGAGGAGTATTCGAGGAGTGTTTGAGGAATATTTGAGGAGTATTTGAGGAGTATTTGAGGAGTGTTTGAGGAGTGTTTGAGGAGTATTCGAGGAATATTTGAGGAGTATTTGAGGAGTGTTTGAGGAGTATTCGAGAAGTGTTCGAGGAGTGTTCGAGGAATATTTGAGGAGTATTTGAGGAGTGTTTGAGGAGTGTTTGAGGAGTGTTCGAGGAGTATTCGAGGAGTATTTGAGGAATATTTGAGGAGTGTTTGAGGAGTGTTTGAGGAGTGTTTGAGGAGTATTTGAGGAGTGTTTGAGGAATATTCGAGGAGTGTTCGAGGAATATTTGAGGAGTGTTTGAGGAGTGTTCGAGGAGTATTCGAGGAGTGTTTGAGGAGTGTTTGAGGAGTATTCGAGAAGTGTTCGAGGAGTGTTCGAGGAATATTTGAGGAGTATTTGAGGAGTGTTTGAGGAGTGTTTGAGGAGTGTTCGAGGAGTATTTGAGGAATATTTGAGGAGTGTTTGAGGAGTGTTTGAGGAGTGTTCGAGGAGTATTCGAGGAGTATTTGAGGAGTATTTGAGGAGTGTTTGAGGAGTGTTTGAGGAGTATTCGAGGAATATTTGAGGAATATTTGAGGAGTGTTTGAGGAGTGTTTGAGGAGTATTTGAGGAGTATTCGAGGAATATTTGAGGAGTATTTGAGGAGTGTTTGAGGAGTATTTGAGGAGTATTTGAGGAGTGTTTGAGGAGTGTTTGAGGAGTGTTCGAGGAATATTTGAGGAGTGTTTGAGGAGTGTTTGAGGAATATTTGAGGAGTATTTGAGGAATATTTGAGGAGTATTTGAGGAGTATTCGAGAAGTGTTCGAGGAGTGTTCGAGGAATATTTGAGGAGTGTTTGAGGAGTGTTTGAGGAGTATTTGAGGAGTATTTGAGGAATATTTGAGGAGTATTTGAGGAGTATTCGAGAAGTGTTCGAGGAGTGTTCGAGGAATATTTGAGGAGTGTTTGAGGAGTGTTTGAGGAGTATTTGAGGAGTATTCGAGAAGTGTTCGAGGAGTGTTCGAGGAATATTTGAGGAGTGTTTGAGGAGTGTTTGAGGAGTATTTGAGGAATATTTGAGGAGTATTCGAGGAATATTCGAGGAGTATTTGAGGAGTATTTGAGGAATATTTGAGGAGTATTCGAGGAATATTTGAGGAGTATTTGAGGAGTTCAAGCAGGATGTTTCTCGGCCCCTCACCGTCCATGTCCTCGGTGTACCAGTCCTCCCAGCGGCTCCGCAGCTCCTCCGGGCCCCGGGACGCGTCTCTCCGGACCAGCTCGCTCAGTTTGTGGATCCTGCGGATGTTCTTGGCGGTCGGGTAGCGGCTGCCGTGCCGGATGACGGCGGTGAGGTGCACCGGGGAGCAGCTGTCAGCGGGCGGAGGTCTGAGGACGGACCGGTCCACGGACAGGACGTCCCGCAGCAGGAGCGGCTTCACCTCCTCGTACCGGGTCTTGGTGCCGAAGTACGCGGCGATGTGCGGGATGTCCCGGACCGACAGGGAGGAGCAGCAGCGGCGGGTCAGGAGCAGACTGACGGCCGCCAGCAGCAGACCGTTAGCGGGCAGCGAGACGGAGAACATGTCGGCGGAGACCGTCGCTTCGCACCCGCCGTCGTTTGTTTGCTTTGTTGATGTTCCGGGTTCATGACCTCTGACCTCCGACCCTCCCGCTCCTCAGTGGCCGAACAAAAAGGCTCGAGGAGTTTTCAAATTGATCGTTTTTCATTATACTACAAATAATAATAAACGAATTAATTAATGTTAAAACACGAAGACAGTTATTGAACCACTGACCAATGACGACGCTGTTTTTAGACCAGTTTCACTTCCTGAACACAGAAAAACTGTCAAGTTGTTTTTCAAAAGACACGCAACTTCCGCTTAGTGCGCGCCAAAATAAAACGGTTCTTCAGTTTCAAAATAAAAGCTTCATGTCCAAACGCTCCTAAGAGATTTTTTTATATCTTTGTTTTTTCAGAAATAACACGGATTTCTGTCGTTTAAATCTGTTTGACACGGAGTGACGTGGTTTGATGGTTTATTGATGGAGAGATCAAACCTCCACCAGATATGTTGTTCAGAGGCAGGTTTTGATTCACACCATTATGGTTACATCCTTTCAGCATGTGGACAGATTTACAGATCAAATGTGATCACATGATGAAGATTAATATCTGATATCTGCTGTGGTTGAATGCAGGACGGATCTTCATGCTGATGGTCTTCAGGGAGTCGCAACGCTACCGGGATTCAGTGAAACATGGAGGTCAGTGTGGCTCCTTCCTACAAATGTTTCTGAACTTAAAAACGATCAGTTCACGTTTTTTTCACTGGAACAGTTGTTTCAGTTCAGTTCCTCTCCAGACCAGAAGGAGGCGCTAAACTGCCGGCATCAGCTGGTTCAACCAGAGATTGGATATAAAAGTGTTCGTAGCTTCCTTCTGAAAAATGAGGCCGATGCAGAATCATCTTGATCTGCAATACCATCGAGTGCCACTAGAGGTCAGCTCCAATAAGCCTCCTCCTCCCCCAGCGCGTCCAAATATGGTCACTTCCTGCTTCCAAACCGCTCCCAACTAGCAAAGATGGTGACGGACAGAATCTGAACTGGAGGATTCATAACGTTCACAAACCAACGATGACATCACTGATGGATGATGACATCACTGATGGTTGATGACATCACTGATGGTTGAAACTTTGGTTCGACTCACAACAAACATGAAATTTTGTAAATAAAGTAAGAAATAATGGACACAGCTGCTGTTTCTTCACGTTAGTTTATTTATTTTGGGAAGATTTCGGATCTTGAAACATGAAAATTTATCAAAGCAGTTTAATAAGAAAATACCCACAATCCTCTCTGCTCACCACCGATTGGTACTGATTCAGTTTCACGTTTCAATTACTGCGGCAAAGAAAATGAAAAATAAAATACAAATACAGTCCGGATTCTTTTTGGTACAAAAATAAGTCGTAAGCATTTCTCACACTTTAATACTGACTCTGTTCACAGCTCGGATTAAAAACCTCCACAAACATTCAGACAAATAAAAGAAGCCGCCGTGGAGTCGGTGTTGCTGACACCGCGAACAGACGCCATGATGATGTCGTCATCTGGGAATTGTTAAATCAAAAGTTAGAAAACATTTTCACCCAGAAGATGGTTTAAAATTTATTTTGATTTTTAATAACTTTTTAAAGATTTTTTTCATTTCCATCAAATCCACAACCGAAGTTCTTCGTCTGGTTCGTAGCTTCAGTTCCTCTGTTCAGATTCAAATGCTGCCGAATCAATAACGAACCAAACTGATGATCGAAGACGCAGTTCAGATTAAACCAAGAAAGAAAAGTGAAGAATTTGTTTCTGGGCGACTGACGAGTTCGAAACGTTTTTCACCAGCGATACACAAACTTCTGTTGAGTTCTATAGAATTCTTTAGAATTCTGTAGAGTTCTTTAGAGTTCTATAGAGTTCTATAGAGTTCTATAGAGTTCTGTAGAGTTCTGTAGACTTCTGTAGAGTTTTATAGAGTTCTATAGAGTTCTGTAGAGTTCTTTAGAGTTCTATAGAGTTCTGTATAGTTCTTTAGAGTTCTGTATAGTTCTTTAGAGTTCTGTCGACTTCTGTAGAGTTTTATAGAGTTCTATAGAATTCTGTAGAGTTCTGATGAGTCTGGACTCGCTGGTTCAGACTGCCGGCAGCGTCACACTAGTTTTCTTGTGTTTTTCTGGGAGTTTGACTACAGAACATAAAGTTCTGACTATACGATGAGATGAATCCGATGTGACCCGTCAGCGGATCCGTTTGAAGGTTCCTCCTCTAGAAGACTCCGTAGCCATCGGTGTGGCGCGCCGCCACAGCGAAGGCGGGGTATCCTTCATAGGTGGTGTAGGCGGTCAGGTCCTGACCCAGAGACACTGCCTGCTTCAGCTGGGAGGCGACCGCCGACGCTGCCGGGCTGGTCAGCGTGTAGCCTGCAGCAAACACAGCAACTAGCTGAAAACAACACTTCTCCAACTGAAGTCAGTCAAATCTGTACGTAAACATTTGAAGTGAGAATGAAGTCGTCTGGATGGAAAACAAAAGATGCATCACAGTTTGGTTGGTTTCAGTCATGACTCTTAAATCCTCTTTATCGTTACGTAAACCTGCGAAACGTTTGGTGTCAGGGAGCACTGGACGTAGTGGGCGGGGCCTGTGGTTCCACCGCCTGGCTCCTCCCACTGTTAACACTCGGCAGGAGAGGACTGTGTGGTGATGATGTGAGGGTGGATCACTGAGTCGGTCTGAGCCTCAGAGTGCGTCTGCGGTTTGGTGAGGGAGAAGTTAGTTTCGGGTACGGACCTTCACATACCTGGGAAGGCTACTGAGGCCACGGCGGCGGCAGTAGCACAGCTGGCGTCGACGGCGCCCTCCGTCTGCACGCCGAGCGTCTGCAGCGTGTGTTCAGCCGCGTGCACTTTAGCTTCTTCTACGGCGGCGCACAGCTTCGCCGGCGTGAAGGGATGTCTGGAGAGACAGGAGAGATCCTGAACAAGAGAAACCGTAGAAGAAGAAGTCCGAGTAGAGAACAGAGAATCAGAAGGAACAACAGCAGTGAGGAGCAGCAACAGTTACATCAGCATTAATAACCGTTCTTTAGATAAAAATGTCTGAGTGAAGTGCAGTACCACCGAGTGCCACAAGAGGTCGGCTCCATAGACTCCCGTTCAACTTCTCTCATCAAATACAAAGTCAATAGGAAGTGACGGGACGACAGACACGCCCCCAAAAACAGGTCTTCTTGAATCTTCTTTTCTAATGAATGAGGGATTATTTTCAGATGGACCTCCAGAAAACTAATAAGAAGGAGTGACTTTAGCTAACAACACCGAGATAACTGATGGACACATTTTATTCACTTTGGATTTGATGAGAGAAGTTGAATGGGAGTCTATGGAGCCGGAGGCTTTTTGGAGCCGACCTCTAGTGGCACTCGCTGGTATTGCAGCTGAAGACAGGTTCCAGCAGGAGAACGTACACGTTGGGGTACTGAGTCGCCAGCGCCGGGATGGTGATCTTATAGAGGAACAACTGGCGCTGATCCGGACTGATGGCCGAGTGAAGCTGGTAGACGGGCTGACCCCAGTTATTCTTCTGACAGAGCTCCTCCAGGACCTGAAGGAGGAGGTGGAGGAGGAGGAGAAGAGGAGGAGGACAGGCGTTGAGTTGGTGTGCGTGTTCACGGTGGAACAACGTTACGTTACGTCGGTGTTTCCATGGTCAGTTTGGGTTTCAGGGTTTTTGCACTTTAAAAGACAGTTTTTCACATTATGGACCTTTTTAGTGACATAACTGACAGGAAGTTGCACATGAAAGGAAGTGTCCTGGTTGGTTCTCAGGTGTCCCGTTACCTGAGGAGCCGGTTTGACGGCGGCGGCCTTCAGGCTCATGGCGGCCGGGTTCATGGGGGTGAGCTCCATCCCCGGCAGCAGGTCGTACAGCTTCTCCTCCGCCTGCTTGTCCGCCTTCAGGCCGTAGGCGGTGCCCCCGCCGCCTCCTCGGCCCCCGGCGGTGTAGGCCAGGTAGCCCCGCCCACCCAGCCCCCGCACCCCCGCAGCCCCTACAGGTACAGTCATGTAAATTTCTACAGGAGATCGAAAAGGTAGTGAAATCAATCAAATCACCGGAAATCAACCAGAAGAAGAATCAGACAACTATCCAATCAGAGTGAACAGTGGTAACCATGGTAACAGTGCATCTGCTCTGCTGCAGGATCGTTTATCTGATGATTCATTTTCCGTGTTAAAATTTTTGCTTTACGGCGTTTTGGACTGAATTTCAGTGATTCGATGGATCTTTTGTGATTCTGAATCTCTGACACATTTTGGTGATTTTGATTGGATACAGTTCAGCTGGACGCTCCCTGAAGCCCCGCCCCCTCTGTGTCACTGATTTCAGACGGACCTTCAAACCACAACTTGATTGTTTCTGAGCTGAACTGTGTTCTTGGTTTTGAGTAAAATAAATTCCAGAGTATCTCAAGCTGTGATTGGACGATCAGTTTTCAAGGGGAGGGGCTTCACCAGCGGTCAGTTTACCATCAGAGACCTGATTGATTATGTAGAAACGTCCTGCTGTCTCGTGAAAACCGTCGTGCAGCAGTTTCACGTTCAGTTTCCTGTAATGCGTCCGTCTGTCCTCACCTCGAACCGACGGCGTCCTGACAAGACCGCGACCGCCGACATGAGCTTTAGCTGCCGGGAAGCGGAACTGACCCGGGATGGTAGCGTAGGCCTGGGGGGCGTAAAACACTGGCGCACCGAGGTACGCCGCCGAGGGGTCGTACACCTGGAGGAGGAGGAGGTGGGAGAGGAGGAGGAGGAGTATGAGGAGTATGAGGAGGAGGAGGAGGAGGAGGAGGAAGAGTAGGAGGAGGAGGAAAATGAGTAGGAGGATGAGGCGGGAGGGGGGGGGGGGTCCTACCTGTCCCAGAGTGTAGGCGGTGTAGTCGGTCTGCAGCAGAGCACCTCCTCGTCCTCCCGTCCCCCGGGTGTAACGGACATAACTGTCCTTGTCCACCGGCTTGGCCAGAGTCACCTCGATGGGAGAACCATCCACCACCTGGAGGAGGAGGAGGAAGAGGAGGAGGAGGAGGAGGAGTCCTGTCAACCTTTGACCTCTACGAAGAGGGGAAGAGTAAGTGTGCGTTGGTCTCTCGGTGTCGGACCTTCCCGTTGAGGGCGTTCATGGCGCTGAGGGCGTCGTCTCTCTGGCTGAAGTGGACGAAGGCGTAGTCTCGGATCTTCTTCACTCGTTCCACGGCTCCTAAAGACAAAAACAAACTTATCTGAAATCATATTTCCCTTTTTTTTACACCTTTTGACTGAGTTTGTGGTGCCTTCAAGGACAATCTGAAATCAGAGCACCTGGTTTGAGGTTGTTGAACTCCCTCTCGATGGTTTCCTCCGACGTCTGCAGCATCAGGTTCCTCACGTACAGGATCTTCACCGTCGCCATGGTGTCTTCGTCCACCTCCACCTCAGGCTCCGCCCAGTCCACGGCGATGGCGTGACCCCACAGCTGGATACGACCTGAGAGAGAGGATGGGTGAGGGGGAGGTTCTGGGTCGGTACCCGGCTCTGAACTGGATGTGAGCTCGGATCAGCCAATCAGGGTTCAGATCAGTTCTATCGGTCACAACCTTTATGGTCGTTGCTGATATCTGTTGTACGCAGATTATCTTATCGTCACAGCTCGCTCCTATTGGGCGCTGAGCACAGATATGGGCTGTGATTGGCTGGTGATAACGAGGCCGCACAGTCAGTCGGTCCAAAGGAGACTTTGACATTTTTTATTGTGTTTACTTTGACGAGGGTTTTGACACTTTAAGCCGACTCGGTCCGTCGTTCAGAGTTCGGTACCTGGCAGCAGCTTGCGTCGCGCCATGGCGGCCGCTCGGTGGCTCTCGTACTCCACGAAGGCGAAGCCTCGGTTCTTGGTCTTGTCGGCGGCACTCGGGTACACGATGACATCAACGACCCCCTCGGTGACCTTCCTCATCTCTGTCAGGATCTCCTCACGCTTCTTGGTTTTAGGAATCCCGCCCACAAACAGACGACAATTATCGACACTGGCGCAAACGCCGAGGAGGCGGCCGTTCCTGCAACACGCACAAGATTAGGCTAACGTTAAAATAAGGACAGGAAATTACGAAGAAATAGTTAGCTGGTTGGTCGTAGGAGGTTATTATAGTTAGCTGGTTGGTAGGAGGTTATTATAGTTAGCTGGTTGGTAGTAGGAGATTATTATAGTTAGCTGGTTGGTAGGAGGTTATTATAGTTAGCTGGTTGGTAGTAGGAGGTTATTATAGTTAGCTGGTTGGTAGGAGGTTATTATAGTTAGCTGGTTGGTAGTAGGAGGTTATTATAGTTAGCTGGTTGGTAGGAGGTTATTATAGTTAGCTGGTTGGTAGTAGGAGATTATTATAGTTAGCTGGTTGGTAGGAGGTTATTATAGTTAGCTGGTTGGTAGTAGGAGGTTATTATAGTTAGCTGGTTGGTAGTAGGGGGTTATTATAGTTAGCTGATTGGTAGTAGGAGGTTATTATAGTTAGCTGGTTGGTAGGAGGTTATTATAGTTAGCTGGTTGGTAGTAGGGGGTTATTATAGTTAGCTGGTTGGTAGGAGGTTATTATAGTTAGCTGGTTGGTAGGAGGTTATTATAGTTAGCTGGTTGGTAGGAGGTTATTATAGTTAGCTGGTTGTTAGTAGGAGGTTATTATAGTTAGCTGGTTGGTAGGAGGTTATTATAGTTAGCTGGTTGGTCGTAGGAGGTTATTATAGTTAGCTGGTTGGTAGGAGGTTATTATAGTTAGCTGGTTGGTAGTAGGAGATTATTATAGTTAGCTGGTTGGTAGGAGGTTATTATAGTTAGCTGGTTGGTAGTAGGAGGTTATTATAGTTAGCTGGTTGGTAGTAGGGGGTTATTATAGTTAGCTGATTGGTAGTAGGAGGTTATTATAGTTAGCTGGTTGGTAGGAGGTTATTATAGTTAGCTGGTTGGTAGTAGGGGGTTATTATAGTTAGCTGGTTGGTAGGAGGTTATTATAGTTAGCTGGTTGGTAGGAGGTTATTATAGTTAGCTGGTTGGTAGTAGGAGGTTATTATAGTTAGCTGGTTGGTAGTAGGAGGTTATTAGCGCTGTAGTTGGTTGTTTGTTTGTCCATGACCATTTTATCTGACAATATAAACATGAAGGTTAAATATAAGGATAAATGCAGAACTTGTGAGGCTGTTAGTGGGTTTTATAGTTTCATATCATCGTGTAAATGGAGATTTAGAAGCTTCAAAACGGACCTGATCTCATAATTGTTGAGCTGTTTCATGGCTGCTTTCGCCTCCTGTTTGGTGCCAAAGGTGACGAAGGCGTAACCCCTGTTGTTCCCATTGAAGTCCATCATCATCCTCACCTCGTAGATCTTCCCAAACTGCAGAAAGGAAGACAGCAGCGTGTGACGGAAGATCGGACGACGTTGAACCAGAATCTGTAATGTGAAGCGTCCTCTCACCTTCTCACACAGAGGAACCAGCTCGTCTTCGAACAGATCTCTCGGGAGTTTCCCCACAAAGATCTCGCTGCCTCTCTCCGGAGGCGGGCCGTCCCAGCTGGGCGGCGGGCCGCCATAGCGCCGTTGGCCGTTCTCCTGAAACCCAGCAGGAAGTAAACAAACCAAACACATCTTCTTTGTTCACAGTGTAGAGATTCTTTAACTTGTCTTTTTCTCCCTCTCAGACCTGTTTTATTTTGTTTCGGTGTTCGTATCGAAGGGTTTTTACCTGCCGCAGTTGGTATCCAGTTCGTTGCATCAGTGCCCGAAGCGCCGCCTCCTTCTGCGTCCCCGCCAGTCCGTCCCCACTTGCTTTCTGATTGGATTCCATTTGGTGTGATTGACAGCGATATGTTAATCAGGGAAATTAGGGGTGCTCGCTGGAAACGACAGTAAAACAACACGAGTTATTGTGGGTTTGGTCCAGACCCTGGTTCTGAACCTGGTTCTGAACCGTCCATTGGTCTGCACCAGACCCTGTCCACACTGAGACCGTGTCTCCACCATGTCTCCACCGTGTCCTCGGCCTGTTTTCCTGCTCTGAGATAGGAGTGTGTTTTGCAGTAGGAGGTCAAGGCCTCTTCAGTAATCATTGACAGAGACCGAAAACATCGTCCAACAAACACACGTCCTCTTCAGATCCTCATGAAAACCTCGGGAAACCCAGACCTGGACCCGGAGACCAGACCTGGAACCCTGTAGATCAGGTCTGGACCCGGAGACCAGACCTGGACCCCCGTAGATCAGACCTGGACCCAGACACCAGGTCTGGACCCAGAAACAGTCCAGGAGGACCAGACAGGAAGTGAGACAACCTGATGAAATGAAGGTCAAAAACACTTCCTGTTTCTGTGTTCACACATACTGACGATATCAATGCAGTGTGTGTGTGTGTGTGTGTGTCTGATTCTGAGATGCTTCATGTTGTATTGAACAAAGACTCGCTGACATAATTCATCTGATCATCAGTACAACACACACAC
Organism: Embiotoca jacksoni; assembly: GCF_022577435.1. Lineage (NCBI taxonomy): Eukaryota > Metazoa > Chordata > Actinopteri > Embiotocidae > Embiotoca > Embiotoca jacksoni. The sequence continues at coordinate 125,765 of NW_027185377.1, forward strand.
TCTCTGTTTGATTTCAAAGAGAAACTCAGCAGTGAAAACATCAGGCAGAGGTCAAAGGTCATGACATGTTTTCATCAGTGAACAGTTGTATTAGTGATCTTAGATCTGAATTATGTTTATTAAAGTAATACTTAAAATCAGAAAGAATCACTGAACTACAGACGATGATGATGTGCACCAACATGTTTTTAAAATCCTAACAGCTACTAAATTATTAATACTGATTTCAAAATAAAAGCTGGGTCCAGTCTGATAAAATACGACAACAAAATAAAACAACAAAACAAAACATCGTCACAGAGATCAGCTCAGAATCAGAGAACTGAAGGAAAAACTAAACAGTGAATGGAGATCTGTCCGAGACCGAGTACGTTCTGAAGGAACAAAGACGGAGACACATGAAAGTAAAAGACACGAAAGAAAGAGACACAAAACTAAGAGACACGAAACTAAGAGAAACAAAACTAAGAGACACGAAACTAAGAGACACGAAACTAAGAGAAACAAAACTAAGAGACACGAAACTAAGAGACACGAAACTAAGAGAAACAAAACTAAGAGACACGAAACTAAGAGACACGAAACTAAGAGACACGAAACTAAGAGAAACAAAACTAAGAGACACGAAACTAAGAGACACGAAACTAAGAGACACGAAACTAAGAGACTCAAAACTAACACACTCAAAACTAAGAGACTCAAAACTAAGACACAAAACTAAGAGACTCGAAACTGAGACACAAAACTAAGAGACTCAAAACTAAGAGACACAAAACTAAGAGACTCAAAACTGAGACACAAAACTAAGAGACTCGAAACTGAGACACAAAACTAAGAGACTCAAAACTAAGAGACTCGAAACTGAGACACAAAACTAAGAGACTCAAAACTAAGAGACACAAAACTAAGACTCAAAACTAAGAGACTCAAAACTAAGACACAAAACTAAGAGACTCAAAACTGAGACACAAAACTAAGAGACTCGAAACTAAGAGACTCAAAACTAAGCCACAAAACTAAGAGACTCGAAACTAAGAGACTCAAAACTAAGAGACTCGAAACTAAGAGACTCAAAACTAAGAGACTCAAAACTAAGAGACTCAAAACTAAGAGACTCGAAACTAAGAGACTCAAAACTAAGAGACTCGAAACTGAGACACAAAACTAAGAGACTCAAAACTAAGAGACTCGAAACTAAGAGACTCAAAACTAAGAGACTCGAAACTGAGACACAAAACTAAGAGACTCAAAACTAAGAGACACAAAACTAAGAGACTCAAAAATTAGCCACAAAACTAAGAGACTCAAAACTAAGACACAAAACTAAGAGACTCGAAACTGAGACACAAAACTAAGAGACTCAAAACTAAGAGACACAAAACTAAGAGACTCAAAAATTAGCCACAAAACTAAGAGACTCAAAACTAAGAGACTCGAAACTGAGACACAAAACTAAGAGACTCGAAACTGAGACACAAAACTAAGACACAAAACTAAGAGACTCGAAACTGAGACACAAAACTAAGAGACTCAAAACTAACACACAAAACTAAGAGACTCGAAACTGAGACACAAAACTAAGAGACTCAAAACTAAGAGACTCGAAACTGAGACACAAAACTAAGAGACTCGAAACTGAGACACAAAACTAAGAGACTCAAAACTAAGAGACACAAAACTAAGAGACTCAAAACTAAGACACAAAACTAAGAGACTCAAAACTAAGAGACTCAAAAACAAGAGACTCGAAACTGAGACTCAAAACTAAGAGACACAAAACTAAGAGACTCAAAACTGACAGACTCAAAACTAAAAGACTCAAAACTAAAAGACGCGAAACGAGGATGTTCTGGCCGCTAAGGATGTTTACAGGTGATTTGGTGGAAAAACAGCAGCAGCGGTCACCTGAAACCGACCAATCAGACGGGCCGACCGAGGGGCGTTTAACAACCACAGCCACGTTGGATCGGGGTGACCGTGAAGCTGCCTGATCAATATGTGATCAATCTATCAGCTGCTCTTCTGATCAACAATGTCTTCCAACCAACATCAAACACGATCTGTCGTCTGTGTGATTCGAGGAAAAGCAGTGAATCCTCTCAGAGCAGCCGGACGTACGGAAGCCCGGAGGAGCCAAAAAAAACTCACACAAAGGACTTCAAGTCTAAATTTGGACTTTTAAAGAATAAATCCAAATTTGTATTTGTCAAAAATGTAGTTAGAAATGTGAAAGTCAAAATTATTATTAAATCAACATTCAAAGTGTAAATAAATTCAGAGATATTAACATCTAAAATATTAGTTGAAAATTATTAGATTTTTAGTGAAGCTAAATTCTTATAAATTAAATTGTAAGGCAAAACTTTAACATTTGATCAGAATTAAGTGATCCATTGATTTATAAATCTGAACATGGGAAATTATGAGCCGAAATAAATTCTGGGATATTAATTCCAACTTGAAATTTAGAGATTCAAAGTCAAATTATATTAAGTTAAATAAATCAGAAAGATGTGAGCAAAATGTTTGAAATATTAATTCAAAATTAGGAGCGCGTTAAGTATGAGCTGTTTTTTTTCCTCCTTTTTTTGGTCCAAATGGGTTTCCATAGAAACCAATCAGTTCTCTAAACTGTCATCAGGGATCAGTTGATTAATTCATGAAGGTCCTTTCATTGAATCAGCTGTGACTTTAGCCCCACCCCCACACAGTCATGATTGACAGCAGTCATCTCCTACAGTTCCCAGCATGCCTTTCAGCTAATCTTCCTTAACTCAATTCCTGATGTGAAAAAACATTTGCTCATATTAGACCAAAAATAATTTATATAAAAGACGACAACAAAACAAAACAACGACGAAACGCTGCTTCGTATCAATGCACCAGAAATAAACTAAAAATGACATCATGATATCGTTCTGACTACGTTTAACAGTTTCTGATAGATTAAAATACAGTAAGGACTTTTACTTTAAAGGACTAACAAATAAAAACAAAACAAAATTATTATTAAAAACCAGCTGAATGAGCATCTGAAGTTTTCAATCAGAGGTCATTTTAATAGACAGTTAATTTGTTATGATGATTAAAAAGTCATAGTTTCATCTTCTGTTGGCATCAAAGGGCTTTTAAGTAGTAAATGAGAAATATTTTAACCCTTAAACTTAGCAAAAACCTATTAAATGAATGTAATTCAGAGACAGGGCTGCATTTAAAAAAACATTTAAAATCACATTAATATAATAAAATAAGCAAATGCATATGCAAAAAAAAAAATACTTGTAATTGTAATTGTATTTTAACTCTTAAAAACACCCTAAACCTACTAAAAAAACCTCAAATTCAAATGTACATAAACAGTTGATGTTTAATACTCATTAAATAGTTTTAGTATTTTTATAATGTAAAGCAGCAGCTCAGACATTTCAGGTGTTTGAAGGTGTTTTAAGGTGAATTTAAGGTGTTTCTGTCAGCGGAGCGACGTTGTCTCTGACATTCGGCCTGTTTGTTCAACAGACACCAGCAAAGAAGAAAAGGACGAACGACATCCACCTCTCTCTCTCACTCTGTTTTTGTCTTTAAAACATTAACTTTAAAAAACTTAATTCGAATAAAAAGAGAAAAACTCACCTGAGCAATTTCAGAGATCACCTCCCTCCGATCAGAGCTGTGTCATTCTGAACGCAGAGTGTGTGTGTGTTCACGTGTCATTGGGGCCTCAATGTGTGTGTGTGTGTGTGTGTGTGTGTGTGTGTGTGTGTGTGTGTGTGTGTGTGTGTGTGTGTGATCACATCATATCAAACTCCAAAGGTTCACTGTCTTGGTGTTAGCTTTACGAGCCGGTCGACGTTAATCTTTAACCTGCTGCTATCTGTGGAGACACACACACACACACACACACACACACACACACACACACACACACACACACACACACACACACACACACACACACACACACACACACACAGAGAGACAGTGCTGCTGGTTCAGTGTGTGTGTGTCAGGAGGCCTTTGACCGTCCTCTCTCTTCACCTGCGAACACAAACACATGTTCTGGTTTTGTGACGATCCACTGACTCATTGCAGTCCAGAACCTGAACCTGGTTCCAACCTGAACCTGGTTCTGACCTGAACCTGGTTCCAACCTGAACCTGGTTCTGACCTGAACCCGGTCTAATTTGATTTTAACCTAAACTAACCTTAACCTTTACTAATCTTAATGTTAACCTTATCTGAATTTAACCTAAATCTTAACATTAACTAACCTTAATATTAATGTTAACCAACCCTAACTAACCTTAATCTTAATGTTAACTAACCTCAAAGTTAACTAACCCTTACTTAACCTAACCTTATCCTGACCTGAGTATATGGAAGAGTTGCCTCAGTTAGTTAGTTAGTTAGTTATTTATGTATGATGTTGTCGTGGCCTGATGATATCACTGATGTCAGGTGGAGGTGTGGACTTGAACCAGCTGTTTACCAGCTCTGAGGCTCTAAAACTTTCTCCAGGTGCATTTTGGGAAATGTAGGCTCCAATGTTTCTGGGATAGAAGTTTTCTGATGCCTCCATAACTTTTCTGCCCCAAATCATGTCTGCAGGACTTCCTTAAAGAATACCTGTTTACATCAGACATCCTGCCTGAAGCCTGGTAGACAAAACTCAGGTTAAAGAACAACCGGGGAGTCTGTTAGTGTTTCTAATGAATGTGTGAACATGAGGCTGATCATCACATGAAGGCACCAATGACCTCATTATTAAAAGCTGTTGGGTGATTTTAAGATGTTTGTTTGATAACATCCAACATTTCATCTTATGAAACTTGATCAATAACAGTAAAACGTCTTCTTTCTGTTTCCTGAAACTTTAAACTTCCTGTTAAAATTAGGATTGTGTGTTGACACACGTTGGACCTGTGAACAGACAGGAAGTCAAAATAAAAGTCACATATAAGCTTTTATAGAAGAAAGTGTTAAAAATATACGTTTTAGATGTTCTTCTTGTAAAGAAAACAATTATTTTCTGTTGATTCAGCTGAGTTCTCTCTAATGAAAGAGCTGCTGTGAGTTGTAGCGACAAAGAGCGGCCAGCAGAGGGCGCCACCTGACAGCTTTGTGTTGTTTGTTTCAGATGAAGATTCAACTTCAGTCACAGAAGAAAATGTTTCAACTCTCAAAAAAAGATGTTTTAAAAATGTCTTAAAAACTATTTGATTGATTATTATATCAATATAGTCAATAATCAATACAGGATATCTAAAGATGATATTTGGTTTTAATTGACAGTCAGTGCCGATAGCTGTAACCTGACTGCACCACAGACAGGCCTGTCAATCAAACAGACACGCCCCCAAAACCAGGTCTTCTTGAATCTTCTTTTCTAATGAATGAGGGATTATTTTCAGATGGACCTCCAGAAAACTAATAAGAAGGAGTGACTTTAGCTAACAACACCGAGATAACTGATGGACACATTTTATTCACTTTGGATTTGATGAGAGAAGTTGAATGGGAGTCTATGGAGCCGGAGGCTTTTTGGAGCCCACCTCTAGTGGCACTCGCTGGTATTGCAGCTGAAGACACTTCTGGATCAGAACCATTTTACAGACCTGAAGCTACGAACTCTTTTAGAAACAGTCTGCGGTCTGAAGTCATAACGAGTTTTTACAGAAACACAAATCTCTGACCCGCCGGTCCTCCGTCTGCAGACGTGAAGGTTTATGAATAAAAGTGAAGTAAAAGTCATTAAGAGGTTTGTGGACTTTAAAGAGGATGAACAGGTTCTGGACAGTTTTCCTGCTCATTTATTTTGTGTTGAATGAAGGAAATAAAGTTATGTAATAATCTTCAAAAATATTTCAACGTTTAACGTAACATAAAAACTCTTTAAAACTGCTTGTTAGTGTTTATTCAGTTTATTCCCCTGAAACACGACATTTATTCTGAAATCTTTCTCATCCTGTAAAAACAAACAGGACTTCATGGAAATAAAAGGAGCTTCCGGTTTGTGTCAAAAAGACCGACAGATGGACAGGTGAGGAGGAAGAGGAGGAGGAGGAGGAGGAAGAGGTGACACGGACCAACTTTTTGTCTCCCCGGCGGAGTGTCGGTTCAGTCCTCCGGTGAACGTCCTCCGGTTCAGTCCTCCGGTGAACGTCCTGCTGCTGCGCGGTAAACTAATCAAACTAATGAGGGTGATTACGGCGGACCAGACCTGCAGCCCCACTTCCTCTCAGGACTCCCGGAGCTCCGGACTCATCTCCGCGGGCTCTGCAGCTCCTCCCTCCGCCGGTCAGTGAGCAGGGCACCGGCTGAACGTTCAAACCGGATTACTTCTGTTTTCTCCCGGTTTGTCGGTGGATCTGAGCCGATGAGAGACGTCCGTGATTCTGGACTCCTGCTGCTCCCTCACGCTGTTTTCTGATTCTCAGTTTGAAGAGTTGTTTTCTGCTTCTGGTCGTTTTTTTACTGGATAGTTTTAAAACTCTTTAGAGAACAGATGTGATTTTATCATCAGTCCTCCGACCGGTTTAATTTCTCCCCCAGACTCTTTTCGCTCAGATTATTTCCACATCATCACATTTTCCCTGAAGATTGAAACTAAATTTTATCATCTGGATTTTGATTCTTTTAATGTTTTTCCAGAATCCTCATTTGGAAAATCTGCTCTACTTTTTACTTTAATTGATCTTCAGATCTGTTTGAAATCAAACGTTCCTGCGGAGGATCTGAAGCAATCTGTTGTTTATTCATTTTATTTATTATCTGTTATGTTTGAGTAGTTTTATTATTTAAAAACCTTTTTTTGCAGCGTTGAGGCACCCTGAGGATCTTGAAGAGTCCAGTAGGAGGCGCTCTAGCAAACAAAAGCCCAAGAAATCCTCACAGACACCCAGTTAGATCCCGAAACAACAAATCTGTTTTTTCCTGCTGGTGGAACTTCTGAGTCCGTCTGACAAGATCCAGAAGGACCGTTTCGCCACCGGGACCAGGGAACCCTGAGAGAACCCAAGAAATGCGTCAGATTCTGGAGGGATTCTGAACTACCATCTCTGAGGAACTGCAGTGGGACCCTCAGGAGGTCCAGGGACTGTTGGGAACCTGGAGTGAACCCTGAAATGTTCTGGAACCAGAAAGAACCCTGAAGACATGTGAGAAAGAACCTTCACAGAAACTCTGAGGGGAACCTCAAGACCCCGAGGAGATCTGGAGGAATCTGCCTGGAGTAACCCCAGAAGAACCATAAGGACTTTCACGACTCACCGTGAATCTTTAAAGGATGTTAAAGGTTCAAGAGAAACCCTGAAAACACAAAGAGCGACCTGCAAGATCCCGACCAGTGCTGCGAATGGATCGGGACTTTGAGGAACCTGAAGTAGCTTTTTTTATGAACTGTAGAACTCTGTAATCTCTGTGGAACTCTGGGGGTTCACGCAGTAAAACAAAAGAACCCGGCAAGACTGAGCAAGCTGGAGTATGTTTATAAACCTCCAGGAACCCAACATAAAACTCTTAAGTGCCTTGAGGAACCCCAAAAGAATCCTGGGGAAACCTCAGGACCTCAAAGAAATCTGGGTTCCCTTGAGTCCAGTGATTTGAGGAAGCCTGTGGAGACTCCAAACATCCAGAGGACCCTGAGACCTGCCCAGGGACCCCCGGAGGACCGATGGGAACCCTGCGGGACCTGCAGTACGCCCTGCAGGAGAAGATCGAGGAGCTGCGGCAGCGCGACGCCCTGATCGATGAGCTGGAGCTGGAGCTGGATCAGAAGGACGAGCTGATCCAGCGGCTACAAAACGAGCTCGACAAGTACCGGTCCGTGCTCCGGCCCGCCACGGCCCAGCAGGTCCAGGCCCAGCAGAAGAACCTCGTCCTGCAGCCGGACCAGCACCGCAGCAAGAGGCAGGCCATCTCCGCCGAGCCGACCGCCTACGACATCAACGACCTGAGCCACGTCACCCTGCCCTTCTACCCCAAGAGTCCAGAGTACGTAAATGACACGGCCATCCACCAGAAAATCCTCCTCAGGAAGGGTTTGTGTCCTCAGGAAGGGTTTGTGTCCTCAGGAAGGGGTTGTGTCCTCAGGAAGGGGTTGTGTCCTCAGGAAGGGTTTGTGTCCTCAGGAAGGGGTTGTGTCCTCAGGAAGGGGTTGTGTCCTCAGGAAGGGTTTGTGTCCTCAGGAAGGGGTTGTGTTCTCAGGAAGGGGTTGTGTCCTCAGGAAGGGGTTGTGTCCTCAGGAAGGGGTTGTGTCCTCAGGAAGGGTTTGTGTCCTCAGGAAGGGGTTGTGTTCTCAGGAAGGGGTTGTGTCCTCAGGAAGGGGTTGTGTCCTCAGGAAGGGTTTGTGTCCTCAGGAAGGGTTTGTGTCCTCAGGAAGGGTTTGTGTCCTCAGGAAGGGGTTGTGTCCTCAGGAAGGGGTTGTGTTCTCAGGAAGGGGTTGTGTTCTCAGGAAGGGGTTGTGTCCTCAGGAAGGGGTTGTGTCCTCAGGAAGGGGTTGTGTCCTCAGTTCACTTTTTTGCAGCTCTTCATCAGATATGTTAGTTTCTGGTTCCTTGTTAGTTTCTGGTTCCTGAGTTCCATCATAACATCAGTTCATGTCTGAGCTCATATAAAAGTCTGATTGAATAATAAGACGATGCTGCTGTAGGTAAACAGCAGAAATCCAGTTGCTGTTTATTCTCTTTGAGAAGATTCACACCAGTTACCAAATACAAACCCAGTTTTAAACCGGTCCAGAACCAGTTTAAAACTCTTCCAAAGTCGATATAAATGGAGCGGAACCGTCTTGGTTCTGGTGGTTTGTTTGGATCTCGTCCTCGGCGCTGTACAGGAGTGATGCCGGGACGACTTTCCTCAGAGGAAACAGCTTCTCGTTATCTGCTCTTGATTGAAACACATGACGACTGGTGATGAACACGTGACGTCTCGATGTCTCGGACCGACGGACCGAACCGTTCCAGTCCAGTTCTACAGGAACAGAACCGTAGTCTGGTTCTACAGGAACAGAACCAGCTGTCGTTACCGAACGTCAGGACGTGTTTATCAGTTACAGGTCAGGAAATGTGAAGAGAAACACTCGTGTGTGTGTGTGTGTGTGTGTGTGTGTGTGTGTGTGTGTGTGTGTGTGAACATCCACCAGCTCTCCTGCTGTCTGCAGCAAAGCAGACGAGTTAATGATCAGCTGAGAGGGCTTTTATTTTGAAACTTCTGCGCTCCTGTCTGTCAAACTGATGTCATCGTTATGACGACCATCAGCTCTTTACTCATAATTCTGATGGTTGGTTTTATTGAATCAGTGATCCTCGATCGTTGAGGTACATCAGAGATGGTTTGTGTTGAAACATTCGTTGAACGGTGTTGCCATGGCAACGTGCAGTGTCCGAGATTTTCTGTTCCGCAAAGATTTGACACCAAATCTGATGTTTCTCTGCTGAACGTCGTTCAGGTTTTCTACGTCGGGTCTTTGTAGGATGAAGAAGCTCTTCAGCTTCTTTCTGGTGTTTTTAGTTTCTCTGTTGACGACATTTTTACGAAGTTTCCGCACGTCGTCGCTTCGTTTCTGCGTCCGGCGGTTCCGACGTGTTCCTGCTGCTTTATTGGAGCCTTTTTAATTATTAGGACATTTTACTGTCTTCTTTGTTCTTGTTTCTCTTTGAACTACTTCCTGTTTCCTTCCTGTGATTTTCTTTCAAGTAAATTGTTTTTTGGTTCCCAGTTTTTTATCTTCTTCATTTCCTGTCTTTATTTTTTTTGTCTTTCATTGCATTTTATTTTCCTTCTTCCCATTATGGAGTAAAAATACGAGGCCAACCGTCACCTGAGTTTCTAAACTTTGACAGAAGAAGGTGGAGGTGGAGGAGGAGGATGAGGACGACAAGGAGGAGGAGGAGGTGGAGGTGGGGGTGGAGAAGGAGGAGGAGGAGGAGGAGGAGGAGGAGGATGAGGAGGAGGACGAGGAGGAGATGGAGGAGGAGGAGGAGGAGGAGGAGGTGCAGCTGCTCACAAAGTCTCCAATTAAAACTTTACTTTTACTTTGAAGGAGACAATCAGCTTCAATCATTTTATTATCAGAGTAAAACGTTAAATGATTTATTTATTATATTTATTTATAGTCACTTCCTCCAACATTAAAAAGCTTATATTTTGTAATCCAATGACCAACTGATCACAGACAGCGATTGAACGATAGATTATTGATGATGACGTGTAACCTCGTCTCAGGTCCAAGCAGCTGATCAAAGACGCCATCCTGGACAACGACTTCATGAAGAACCTGCAGCCGTCTCAGATCCAGGAGGTGGTGGACTGCATGTACCCGGTGGACTACGGGACGGACGCCTGCATCATCGAGGAGGGCGACGTGGGCTCGCTGGTCTACGTGATGGAAGGTCGGTTCATTTATCCATTCGTGTCTGTTCCTTTAAACATTTATCACGAGTTTTTGCTCCACCCACTTTTCCCTCCAAGTGAGGAAATAAAAAGTTCACTGTTTGAATCACCGAACTCTTCATCACAAACTCTTCATCACTAACGGACTCTTTTAATTGGTTAGCCTCGTTTTGATCCGCTCCCGTTTGCACTTCCTTTATCTGTTTCAAAATAAAAGCCCTCTAGACTTTCACTAGACAATAACCTTTCAGTTCTTAGCCTGACTTTTATTGTGAAAGATTAAATGAATGATGAACGATTTGATGAATTTTGTTTCTACTGTTTCTGTTTCTACTCTTTCTGTTTCTACTCTTTCTGGTTCTACTGTTTCTGCTTCTACTGTTTCTGGTTCTACTGTTTCTACTCTTTCTGTTTCTACTCTTTCTGTTTCCACTGTTTCTGTTTCTACTCTTTCTGTTTCCACTGTTTCTGGTTCTACTGTTTCTGGTTCTACAGTTTCTGGTTCTACTGTTTCTACTCTTTCTGTTTCCACTGTTTCTGTTTCCACTGTTTCTGTTTCTACTCTTTCTGTTTCCACTGTTTCTGGTTCTACTGTTTCTGGTTCTACAGTTTCTACTCTTTCTGTTTCCACTGTTTCTGTTTCTACTCTTTCTGTTTCCACTGTTTCTGGTTCTACTGTTTCTGGTTCTACAGTTTCTGGTTCTACTGTTTCTACTCTTTCTGTTTCTACTCTTTCTGTTTCCACTGTTTCTGTTTCTACTCTTTCTGTTTCCACTGTTTCTGGTTCTACTGTTTCTGCTTCTACTGTTTCTGGTTCTACTGTTTCTACTCTTTCTGTTTCCACTGTTTCTGTTTCCACTGTTTCTGTTTCTACTCTTTCTGTTTCCACTGTTTCTGGTTCTACTGTTTCTGGTTCTACAGTTTCTACTCTTTCTGTTTCCACTGTTTCTGGTTCTACTGTTTCTGGTTCTACAGTTTCTACTCTTTCTGTTTCCACTCTTTCTGTTTCTAATCTTTCTGTTTCCACTGTTTCTGGTTCTACTGTTTCTACTCTTTCTGTTTCTACTCTTTCTGTTTCCACTCTTTCTGTTTCTAATCTTTCTGTTTCCACGGTTTCTGTTTCTACCATTTCTACTCTTTCTGTTTCTTCTGTTTCTACTCTTTCTGTTTCCACTCTTTCTGTTTCTACCATTTCTACTCTTTCTGTTTCTACTCTTTCTGTTTCTACTCTTACTGTTTCCACTTTTTCTGTTTCTTCTGTTTCTGTTTCTACCGTTTCTGTTTCTACTATTTGTTTCCACTGTTTCTGTTTCTACTGTTTCTGTTTCTTCTGTTTCTACCGTTTCTGTTTCCACTCTTTCTGTTTCCACTCTTTCTGTTTCTACTCTTTCTGTTTCTACTCTTTCTGTTTCTACTGTTTCTATCGGAGCTCTCTGCTTGTATTTATAGCTGCTTGTTATATAAACCGCCTGTTCGTTCCTCCCACTGAAAACTGGAGGTGAAGCTGCAGTCAGAGGATGTTTAACATGTTTGGGTTTCAGTCATGATTGATTATCTATTTATTGATTATCTATTGATTGGTTGTTAATTGATTTAAATTCAGCTCGGTTCAGTAGAAGTAGTTTTATTTTGAAGGTATTTGGACTCGGCAGGTGTTAATCTGTTCTGATAAGTTTCTGATTAAAAGGACTTCATGTTTTCTCGGTTTCACCTCTGATGTACGATGATGTTTTACTTTTTTCCATTAAAGTTAGTTTCCGTGATGTTTTATTAAAGGAAAGCATCTCCTCACCCCGTTCTGGGTCACATGACCTTTGAGAAGAATCCCGTAAACCTGCCGGCAGCCCGACGGTCACGTTGTGTTTTTCTTTCAAACCTTTTAGTCTCTGTGTTTCTGAACTCTTCACAACAATCCTCCAGATGGCCGATCCTCTGAGTCGGTGGGCGGCAGCGAGCGGCGTGAAACAACCGATGACATTTCTATGGAAATAAAGCTGCTGGGTGGATAAAACCCAGCTGAATTGAAGAGAGAGTCCTCACCGTGTGGAGGATCTCTTTGTGTCAGAATTTATGTCAGAGACGCACGCTAATCAGAAAATAACTGTTAAAATTACTTATTTTTGAATGGAGTCTGGTGTGGGCAGCAGAGGTCCAGCAGGCAGATTGTTGTACTACTGTGTGTGTGTTTGTGTGTGGGAGGGGGAGAAAGGGGGAGGATATAATGACTTGTGTCACAGGAAGAGGAAGTGATCCCTAAAAACAGACCACAGGGAAGATTTGATAGATTGTGTGTGTGTGTGTGTGTGTGTGTGTGTGTGTGTGTGTGTGTGTGTGTATGTGTGTTATGAATATGCCGATCATTAATTCTGTGTTTAGAGGAAGAAACAAATGCAGTAGTTTTGTCTCATTATGTAAAAGATAGGAGACACACACATGCTGGTCTTTCTATCCGTGTGAGGACTCTCAGTAACATGTTTCAAGGTCCTGCGGATGGCAGGACCTTGAATTTTAACCGAAACCTGAATCCATTAAACAGACCTTTGACGCCGTGAGGACCGACTCTCCTCACAGAGATGATTTGGAACAGAAATGTGACCACACAAAGGTAGAGGAAAGACACACACAACTCTGTGGATGCGGTTGGTATGGCAACATGTTGGATGACCATATTTGGCATTTAAAATGTTTTCACAGTTTGGAAATTTTGACTTTTATTGAAAAAGGAGGAATAAAACCAGAAAGGAAGGAAGGCTTCTTGTGTATGTGTGTGTACGTTTGTCCATCTATCTTTGTGGGGACCGGAGTGTGTTTTAGTTCTGGGAGTGAGAAGACTCTGGTCGGTCCTCACAAACACAGGATGATGATGATGTCTTTGAAGGTCCTCACAACGATAGACGCACACACACACACACACACACACAATGCTGGTGGTGTGTGTGTGTGTGTGTGTGTGTGTGTGTGTGTGTGTGTGTGTGCGCGTCTGTTGTTGTGAGGACCACACACACAATGCTGGTGTGTGTGTGTGTGTGTGTGTCCGCCCACACATGGACAATCGTACATTATGTAAAACAATGTTTCAGTCCAACATGAATCATCTCACCGTTAAACATTAAACGTTCACATCAACACGTTCTCAGGAAATATGAACAGTGAAGTTTAGTAAATTAAATAATATTCATCCAAAAATTATCATAACATGAAAAATCTCCAGAAAAAATTAATAAGATTCCTGAAAAAAATATGATGGTAACAAGAAAAAGAAAAACCTCCAGAAAATATAAGTGAAATCTCTAAAAAGTGCCTAAAAAAACGATATATTAATATGTGATATTATTAACACGAGCCTTATAGTGTAGTACCACTGAGGACCACTAGGGGCTGTCTCCGTAGACTCCATCTGTAGTACCTCTGAGGACCACTAGGGGCTGTCTCCGTAGACTCCATCTGTAGTACCTCTGAGGACCACTAGGGGCTGTCTCCATAGACTCCATCTGTAGTACCTCTGAGGACCACTAGGGGCTGTCTCTGTCAGTATATATACTCCCTCCTTCTGATCAGAGTTCTGGTCCATCTGGAAGAAGGCGGAGCTTAAAGACTAAAACTTCAGCCGAGCGTTTGTTCTTTAATCAGGATTCAGGTCATGAAGTGAAGACGAGTTCAGACGGTCGGAGGACGAAGAATCATCTTCATACTCACATTTACACAAAACACATTTTCTCTCATTAAATTAAAATATTCTGATCTGAACCATCCACAGCGCTCTGATCGGAGATGATACTCTTCCTTCTCCTCTTCCTCCTCTTCCCCTCCTTCTCCTTCTCCTCCTCCTCCTCCTCCTCAGGGAAGTTAAGAATGATAAACTCTGTCTAAACAGGCTTCAGAATACAGTTCCCATGATGCACGGGGGCGGAGACAGGATTACAGGTGTGTCTTCTCTCTCTCGGTGTCTCTCGCCCAGAGGGGAAGGTGGAGGTGACCAAAGAGGGGATGAAGCTGTGCACCATGGGACCGGGCCGCGTGTTCGGAGAGCTCGCCATCCTCTACAACTGCACCCGGACGGCGACGGTCCGCAGTGAGTACGGCGGGAGGGGGCGGAGCTAGTGTCTGTGTGCCTTGACCCATCAGAACCATCAGAACCTTCACAACCATCAGAACTACCAGAACCATCAGAACCATCACAACCATCAGAACTATCAGAACCAGGATCCAGTTAATGGCATCAGCTCCGAACTGCAGCTGGAACTTTATCTGCTGTTGAGATTTAACAGGAGGCAGAGTGTGTGTGTGTGTGTGTGTGTGTGTGTGTGTGTGTGTGTGTGTGTGTGTGTGTGTGTGTGTGGGGGGGGGGGGGGGGGGGGGGGTTGTGTGTGTGTGGGGTTGTGTGTGTGTGGTGTGGGGGGGGTTGTGTGTGTGTGGGGCGGGGGGGGGATTGTGTGTGTGTGGGGGGGGGATTGTGTGTGTGTGGGGGGGGGGATTGTGTGGGTGTGGGGCGGGGGGGGGGGATTGTGTGGGTGTGGGGGGGGGATTGTGTGGGTGTCTGTGTATGTGTGGACCTCCAACTTTTTGTCAGGGCTTCCTGGTAGAGTGCTCACAAAGCAGCGGTTGCCAGGCAACACCATCCGGTCCATCCAGCCAATGAGCCCAGTTTTTTGGCACCTGTGTCTCCTTGGCAACAGCGTCGGGTTCAAGGAGATTCATTTCCGTTTGCAGAAGCTTTCAGCTGGAGTTTATCTGCTTCAAGTCTACGACACGGAACAGCAGCTCTGTTCATTACAATCAAATCTGTAGTACTCTGTAGTACTATATAGATATACTATATGTGTGTATAGATATACTATATAGTACTCTGTAGTACTGTACAGTACTCTGTAGTACTCTATAGGTTCCTCTCAGTGTCAGTCGTGTTTGACGGACATCTAAAATGATTGACAGATGTCTCATGTAAACATTTGTCTCCACACATCTGCTCATTAAACCAGAGGAACTTTGTACAAGTCTGCATTTCCATGGAAACTTCAGGTGGATGTCTGGTAACCGTGGCAACCATCTCTGTCTGAGCATCAGGGCTGGAGTTTAGGGTTTGTTTTTCTGTACTTGTGAGACCTTCTACATGATGCATTAACAGGTCTTGAACCCAAACCTCACTCTGTCCATCATTCACTCATTTATTCATTCATTCATTCATTTATTCATTCATTCATGATGAATCTTCACGTGTTGATGAATCTCCACGTGTTGATGAATCTTCCCGCGTGTTGATGAATCTTCCCCCGTGTTGATGAATCTTCACGTGTTGATGAATCTTCACGTGTTGATGAATCTTCACGTGTTGATGAATCTTCACGTGTTGATGAATCTTCCCCCGTGTTGATGAATCTTCACGTGTTGATGAATCTTCACGTGTTGATGAATCTTCACGTGTTGATGAATCTTCACGTGTTGATGAATCTTCCCCCGTGTTGATGAATCTTCCCCCGTGTTGATGAATCTTCACGTGTTGATGAATCTTCACGTGTTGATGAATCTTCCCCCGTGTTGATGAATCTTCACGTGTTGATGAATCTTCACGTGTTGATGAATCTTCCCCCGTGTTGATGAATCTTCCCCCGTGTTGATGAATCTTCCCCCGTGTTGATGAATCTTCACGTGTTGATGAATCTTCCCCCGTGTTGATGAATCTTCACGTGTTGATGAATCTTCCCACGTGTTGATGAATCTTCACGTGTTGATGAATCTTCCCCCGTGTTGATGAATCTCCCCGTGTTGATGAATCTTCACGTGTTGATGAATCTCCCCGTGTTGATGAATCTCCCCGTGTTGATGAATCTTCACGTGTTGATGAATCTTCCCGCGTGTTGATGAATCTTCACGTGTTGATGAATCTTCACGTGTTGATGAATCTCCCCGTGTTGATGAATCTCCCCGTGTTGATGAATCTTCACGTGTTGATGAATCTTCCCGCGTTGATGAATCTTCACGCGTTGATGAATCTTCACGCGTTGATGAATCTTCACGCGTTGATGAATCTTCACGTGTTGATGAATCTTCCCCCGTGTTGATGAATCTTCACGTGTTGATGAATCTCCCCGTGTTGATGAATCTCCCCGTGTTGATGAATCTCCCCGTGTTGATGAATCTTCACGTGTTGATGAATCTTCCCCCGTGTTGATGAATCTTCACGTGTTGATGAATCTTCCCCCGTGTTGATGAATCTTCCCGTGTTGATGAATCTTCCCGCGTGTTGATGAATCTTCACGTGTTGATGAATCTTCACGTGTTGATGAATCTCCCCGTGTTGATGAATCTCCCCGTGTTGATGAATCTTCACGTGTTGATGAATCTTCACGTGTTGATGAATCTTCACGTGTTGATGAATCTTCCCCCGTGTTGATGAATCTTCCCCCGTGTTGATGAATCTTCACGTGTTGATGAATCTTCCCACGTGTTGATGAATCTTCACGTGTTGATGAATCTTCCCCCGTGTTGATGAATCTCCCCGTGTTGATGAATCTTCACGTGTTGATGAATCTCCCCGTGTTGATGAATCTCCCCGTGTTGATGAATCTTCACGTGTTGATGAATCTTCCCCCGTGTTGATGAATCTTCACGTGTTGATGAATCTTCACGTGTTGATGAATCTCCCCGTGTTGATGAATCTTCCCCCGTGTTGATGAATCTTCACGTGTTGATGAATCTTCCCCCGTGTTGATGAATCTTCCCCCGTGTTGATGAATCTTCACGTGTTGATGAATCTTCACGTGTTGATGAATCTCCCCGTGTTGATGAATCTTCCCCCGTGTTGATGAATCTTCACGTGTTGATGAATCTTCACGTGTTGATGAATCTTCACGTGTTGATGAATCTTCCCACGTGTTGATGAATCTTCCCACGTGTTGATGAATCTTCCCCCGTGTTGATGAATCTTCACGTGTTGATGAATCTTCACGTGTTGATGAATCTTCCCACGTGTTGATGAATCTTCCCGCGTGTTGATGAATCTTCACGTGTTGATGAATCTTCACGTGTTGATGAATCTCCCCGTGTTGATGAATCTCCCCGTGTTGATGAATCTTCACGTGTTGATGAATCTTCCCGCGTTGATGAATCTTCACGCGTTGATGAATCTTCACGCGTTGATGAATCTTCACGCGTTGATGAATCTTTCCCCGTGTTGATGAATCTTCACGTGTTGATGAATCTCCCCGTGTTGATGAATCTCCCCGTGTTGATGAATCTTCACGTGTTGATGAATCTTCCCGTGTTGATGAATCTTCCCCCGTGTTGATGAATCTTCACGTGTTGATGAATCTTCCCCCGTGTTGATGAATCTTCCCGTGTTGATGAATCTTCCCGCGTGTTGATGAATCTTCACGTGTTGATGAATCTTCACGTGTTGATGAATCTCCCCGTGTTGATGAATCTTCACGTGTTGATGAATCTTCCCGCGTTGATGAATCTTCACGCGTTGATGAATCTTCACGCGTTGATGAATCTTCACGCGTTGATGAATCTTCACGCGTTGATGAATCTTCCCGTGTTGATGAATCTCCCCGTGTTGATGAATCTCCCCGTGTTGATGAATCTTCACGTGTTGATGAATCTTCACGTGTTGATGAATCTTCACGTGTTGATGAATCTTCACGTGTTGATGAATCTTCCCCCGTGTTGATGAATCTTCCCCCGTGTTGATGAATCTTCACGTGTTGATGAATCTTCCCACGTGTTGATGAATCTTCACGTGTTGATGAATCTTCCCCCGTGTTGATGAATCTCCCCGTGTTGATGAATCTTCACGTGTTGATGAATCTCCCCGTGTTGATGAATCTCCCCGTGTTGATGAATCTTCACGTGTTGATGAATCTTCCCCCGTGTTGATGAATCTTCACGTGTTGATGAATCTTCACGTGTTGATGAATCTCCCCGTGTTGATGAATCTTCCCCCGTGTTGATGAATCTTCACGTGTTGATGAATCTTCCCCCGTGTTGATGAATCTTCCCCCGTGTTGATGAATCTTCACGTGTTGATGAATCTTCACGTGTTGATGAATCTCCCCGTGTTGATGAATCTTCCCCCGTGTTGATGAATCTTCACGTGTTGATGAATCTTCACGTGTTGATGAATCTCCCCGTGTTGATGAATCTTCCCCCGTGTTGATGAATCTTCACGTGTTGATGAATCTTCACGTGTTGATGAATCTTCCCACGTGTTGATGAATCTTCCCACGTGTTGATGAATCTTCCCCCGTGTTGATGAATCTTCACGTGTTGATGAATCTTCACGTGTTGATGAATCTTCCCACGTGTTGATGAATCTTCCCACGTGTTGATGAATCTTCCCCCGTGTTGATGAATCTCCCCGTGTTGATGAATCTCCCCGTGTTGATGAATCTTCACGTGTTGATGAATCTTCCCCCGTGTTGATGAATCTTCCCCCGTGTTGATGAATCTTCACGTGTTGATGAATCTTCACGTGTTGATGAATCTTCCCCCGTGTTGATGAATCTCCCCGTGTTGATGAATCTTCCCCCGTGTTGATGAATCTTCACGTGTTGATGAATCTTCACGTGTTGATGAATCTTCCCCCGTGTTGATGAATCTTCACGTGTTGATGAATCTTCCCCCGTGTTGATGAATCTTCACGTGTTGATGAATCTCCCCGTGTTGATGAATCTTCCCCCGTGTTGATGAATCTTCCCCCGTGTTGATGAATCTTCACGTGTTGATGAATCTTCCCCCGTGTTGATGAATCTTCACGTGTTGATGAATCTTCCCCCGTGTTGATGAATCTTCACGTGTTGATGAATCTTCCCCCGTGTTGATGAATCTTCCCCCGTGTTGATGAATCTTCCCCCGTGTTGATGAATCTTCACGTGTTGATGAATCTTCCCGCGTGTTGATGAATCTTCCCCCGTGTTGATGAATCTTCCCCCGTGTTGATGAATCTCCCCGTGTTGATGAATCTCCCCGTGTTGATGAATCTTCACGTGTTGATGAATCTTCACGTGTTGATGAATCTTCCCCCGTGTTGATGAATCTTCCCCCGTGTTGATGAATCTTCACGTGTTGATGAATCTTCACGTGTTGATGAATCTTCCCCCGTGTTGATGAATCTTCACGTGTTGATGAATCTTCCCCCGTGTTGATGAATCTTCACGTGTTGATGAATCTTCCCCCGTGTTGATGAATCTTCACGTGTTGATGAATCTTCCCCCGTGTTGATGAATCTTCCCCCGTGTTGATGAATCTTCCCCCGTGTTGATGAATCTTCACGTGTTGATGAATCTTCCCGCGTGTTGATGAATCTTCCCCCGTGTTGATGAATCTTCCCCCGTGTTGATGAATCTCCCCGTGTTGATGAATCTTCACGTGTTGATGAATCTTCCCGCGTGTTGATGAATCTTCACGTGTTGATGAATCTCCCCGCGTGTTGATGAATCTTCCCGCGTGTTGATGAATCTTCACGTGTTGATGAATCTTCCCGCGTGTTGATGAATCTTCCCCCGTGTTGATGAATCTTCCCCCGTGTTGATGAATCTTCCCCCGTGTTGATGAATCTTCACGTGTTGATGAATCTCCCCGTGTTGATGAATCTTCCCCCGTGTTGATGAATCTTCCCCCGTGTTGATGAATCTTCCCCCGTGTTGATGAATCTTCACGTGTTGATGAATCTCCCCGTGTTGATGAATCTTCACGTGTTGATGAATCTTCCCCCGTGTTGATGAATCTTCCCCCGTGTTGATGAATCTTCACGTGTTGATGAATCTTCCCCCGTGTTGATGAATCTTCCCCCGTGTTGATGAATCTTCACGTGTTGATGAATCTTCCCCCGTGTTGATGAATCTTCCCCCGTGTTGATGAATCTTCCCCCGTGTTGATGAATCTCCCCGTGTTGATGAATCTTCACGTGTTGATGAATCTTCCCGCGTGTTGATGAATCTTCCCCCGTGTTGATGAATCTTCACGTGTTGATGAATCTTCACGTGTTGATGAATCTCCCCGTGTTGATGAATCTCCCCGTGTTGATGAATCTTCACGTGTTGATGAATCTTCCCCCGTGTTGATGAATCTTCCCCCGTGTTGATGAATCTTCACGTGTTGATGAATCTTCCCCCGTGTTGATGAATCTTCCCCCGTGTTGATGAATCTTCCCCCGTGTTGATGAATCTTCCCCCGTGTTGATGAATCTTCACGTGTTGATGAATCTTCCCCCGTGTTGATGAATCTTCCCCCGTGTTGATGAATCTTCACGTGTTGATGAATCTTCCCCCGTGTTGATGAATCTTCCCCCGTGTTGATGAATCTTCACGTGTTGATGAATCTTCCCCCGTGTTGATGAATCTTCCCCCGTGTTGATGAATCTTCACGTGTTGATGAATCTTCCCCCGTGTTGATGAATCTTCACGTGTTGATGAATCTTCCCCCGTGTTGATGAATCTTCACGTGTTGATGAATCTTCCCCCGTGTTGATGAATCTTCCCCCGTGTTGATGAATCTTCCCGTGTTGATGAATCTTCCCCCGTGTTGATGAATCTTCCCCCGTGTTGATGAATCTTCACGTGTTGATGAATCTTCCCACGTGTTGATGAATCTTCACGTGTTGATGAATCTTCCCCCGTGTTGATGAATCTTCACGTGTTGATGAATCTTCCCCCGTGTTGATGAATCTTCCCCCGTGTTGATGAATCTTCCCCCGTGTTGATGAATCTTCACGTGTTGATGAATCTTCCCGCGTGTTGATGAATCTTCCCCCGTGTTGATGAATCTTCCCCCGTGTTGATGAATCTCCCCGTGTTGATGAATCTTCACGTGTTGATGAATCTTCACGTGTTGATGAATCTCCCCGCGTGTTGATGAATCTTCCCGCGTGTTGATGAATCTTCACGTGTTGATGAATCTTCCCGCGTGTTGATGAATCTTCCCCCGTGTTGATGAATCTTCACGTGTTGATGAATCTCCCCGTGTTGATGAATCTCCCCGTGTTGATGAATCTTCACGTGTTGATGAATCTTCCCCCGTGTTGATGAATCTTCCCCCGTGTTGATGAATCTTCCCCCGTGTTGATGAATCTTCACGTGTTGATGAATCTTCCCCCGTGTTGATGAATCTTCCCCCGTGTTGATGAATCTTCCCCCGTGTTGATGAATCTTCCCCCGTGTTGATGAATCTTCACGTGTTGATGAATCTTCCCCCGTGTTGATGAATCTTCCCCCGTGTTGATGAATCTTCACGTGTTGATGAATCTTCCCCCGTGTTGATGAATCTTCCCCCGTGTTGATGAATCTTCACGTGTTGATGAATCTTCCCCCGTGTTGATGAATCTTCCCCCGTGTTGATGAATCTTCACGTGTTGATGAATCTTCCCCCGTGTTGATGAATCTTCACGTGTTGATGAATCTTCCCCCGTGTTGATGAATCTTCACGTGTTGATGAATCTTCCCCCGTGTTGATGAATCTTCCCCCGTGTTGATGAATCTTCCCGTGTTGATGAATCTTCCCCCGTGTTGATGAATCTTCCCCCGTGTTGATGAATCTTCCCCCGTGTTGATGAATCTTCCCCCGTGTTGATGAATCTCCCCGTGTTGATGAATCTTCACGTGTTGATGAATCTCCCCGTGTTGATGAATCTTCCCGTGTGTTGCAGCGGTGGCGTGTGTGAAGCTGTGGGCGATCGACCGGCAGTGTTACCAGACCATCATGATGAGGACCGGACTCATCAAACATGCCGAGTACATGGACTTCCTGAAGAGGTGACACCTGCTCTCACTGCAGTACAGCAACTTGCTGTGGCTGTTTCAAAATAAAAGCTAGTGTTTTAATGTGAAGGAGATGCAGTGGACGCTTTGCTTTTAGGTGTGATCCAGTAAACTGAAGTGCTTTTAATTTGAAGTCATGTTTATTATTAATATTATGTTTATTATTAATATTATTGTTTTTATTCCTCGTGTTTATTCCACTCTATTGATTTTAACAGTTTTATTGTCCTGATTCTTCTTTCTTCTTCATTATTTATGTATTTAATCTATTTTTGTGTATTTTTACTTTTTATTTTGGTGTTATTATAATTTAACTGCATGTTTGTTTGAAAGGTGAAATTTAAATAAATTTAACGTCAATCAGATGGATCAGAAACAGAGATTGATACTTCCTGAAACAACAGTTTTCACTGTTTATAGAAACTGATCACTGATGATGTCATCAGTTATTGATCAGTGTGTTGACTTCATGAGCACCTTGTGTATTGGCAGTGTTCCCACATTCCAGGGTCTCCCGGAGGAAACTCTCAGCAAACTAGCTGACGTCATGGAGGAGGTGAGTTTGAAACACGACACGCCTCCTTATTGGTCGGGTCACGCTGTCCATCATCCAATCAGACGCTCTGCTCTGTGACAGACCCACTACGAGGACGGGGAGTACATCATCCGGCAGGGAGCCCGCGGAGACACCTTCTTCATCCTCAGCAAGGGCACGGTCAGTTCTACTGACTCATCACGACCTGCCAATCACACCTCTCCACAATCTACTGACTCATCACGACCTGCCAATCACACCTCTCCACAATCTACTGACTCATCACGACCTGCCAATCACACCTCTCCACAATCTACTGACTCATCACGACCTGCCAATCGCACCTCTCCACAATCTACTGACTCATCACGACCTGCCAATCGCACCTCTCCACAATCTACTGACTCATCACGACCTGCCAATCGCACCTCTCCACAATCTACTGACTCATCACGACCTGCCAATCGCACCTCTCCACAGGTGAACGTGACCCAGCGGGACTCAGCCAATCAGGAGCCGGTACACCTCAGGGAGCTCACCAGGGGAAACTGGTTTGGAGAGAAAGCGCTGCAGGGGTAAGATCATGTGACCCGACACAACCTATGACCCCCGAACCCTTAACCTCATATCCTGAACCCTTAACATCTAAAATTAAACTTTTTTAAATGAACTCCTTAAAATATGAAACATTAACGTGTGAATTGAATTTCTTGACGCATAAAGTAAAACTGAGTGGGTTTTTTTTGTCCTGATGGTGGCGCCAGAGGAGAGGTCAAAGGTCACCAACATGTTTAGGACCATGAACGTGGACAGAGGGTCTGTGTGTGTGTCCTGCAGTTATTTAGGGTCAAAGGTCAGAGGTCAGAGTCTCAGGGAGTCTGACAGGAAATTACGTCCCAGCAGAGGAGCTCTTGTTAAAGGTGTGTGTGTGTGTGTGTGTGTGTGTGTGTGTGTGTGTGTGTGTGTGTGTCCACAGGGAGGATGTGAGAACAGCCAACGTCATTGCTGCTGGCGCCGTCACCTGCCTGGTCATCGACCGAGAGTAAGACAGTCTGTTTCCTGTTCGTTCACGTGTTCATTCGGTTCAGCTGCATGTCGCTGAGCACACGCTTCATTCACAACATGCCTGAGTCGTGTGTTTAAGTTTATCTGTGAACTGCATCTTTAACAGGGAGCGGGTTTTTATTTCTGGTCCTGTTTGAACCTGCAGAGAGACGCTGCTGCCCTCTGCTGGTCGTCATCAGCAACCACACACACACACACACACACACACACACACACACACACACACACACGTAGACACACACATAGACAGACACACACCCCCCCCCCCCCCCA
The DNA here is from genome assembly GCF_022577435.1 of Embiotoca jacksoni. Lineage (NCBI taxonomy): Eukaryota > Metazoa > Chordata > Actinopteri > Embiotocidae > Embiotoca > Embiotoca jacksoni. The sequence goes on from NW_027185377.1 coordinate 149,780, forward strand.
CACACACACATAGACACACATATAGACACACACACACACATACACAGACACACACACACACACACATAGACACACACATAGACAGACACACACACATAGACACACACAGACACAGACACACACACATAGACACACACACAGACACAGACACACACACACACACACACACACACACACATAGACAGACACACACACATAGACACACACATAGACACACACACGCAAACACACATAGACACACACACAAACAAACACACACACACACACACAAACAAACACACAGACACACACACACGCACACATAGACACACACATAGACAGACACACACACACACACACACACAGGTGTAAAACAATAAACACGCTGAACAACTTGTTTATAAAGTTAATTAATGGAATATATCAGAACATGTTGCTGCGTTCTGATTGGCTGCCGTCTCTCCCTCCTCAGCTCATTCAAGCATCTGATTGGTGGACTGGACGACGTTTCAAATAAAGGCTACGAGGACGCTGAAGCTAAGGCCAAGTAGGTTTATCTCACACACACACACACACACACACACACACACACACACACACACACACACACACACACACACACGTCATCGATCATATAAATGATGAGTTGATGAAAATAACGATAAAAGTAAGTGAAGCTGAAATTGCCGTGTTGCTCCTTCAAGTCTGCGTCACGCGTGTGTCCTTCATCATGTCAGCAGCTGGTCCGTGTTTACAGCGTGTCAGGACATTCTGCTCATGTAAGACGAGCTGCAGCCTGAAGACGGACGGGGACTCGAGGACACGGGGACACCGGGACTCAAGGTCTCGGGGACACGAGAACTCGGGGACACCGGAACTTGTCTCCATGTCTCCGTCCGTCACTCAGCAGACTGTTAGCATGTTAATGCTAATCGGAGCACGTTTGGTTTTGTTTGCGAACATTTGACTTTTCTCACTCATATTACTTTTTTCTATTAAGTGTTTTATGTTGACATTTGTTTAGTTTTGTACAGTAGTATTATCTTGTTTTAAATTCAAATTATAGAAATATATTCATATAAAGCAGATTAAATATGTAAAACATAAAATGATGAAGACGCCAAATAAAAGCACAATTAAAGTTATAAAGACGATGAAATATGATCACATAAAATCAACATCAACGTGTTGTTGAAATGTGTTTTTAAAAGCCTTGCTGTTTCCTTCCCATATTTCCCATCATGCACTTCGTGTGTTCAGGTTGAATCTCGTTGTTCTCAACATCACTGACTAACTTTAGAGTGTTTATGAGTCGCTTCGTCCTCAACGACTGACAGCAGCTTCTGTTTCTGCAGAAATCTGATTCCAGGAAGTAGACTGGCCCCTGATTGGACACAAACACACACACAGGAGTCTGTTGGGTGTGTGTGTGTGTGTGTGTGTGTGTGTGTGTGTGTGTGTGTGTGTGTGTGTGTGTGTTTGTGTGTGTGTGGGGAGCGGGTTTTTCTGAGAGTGTCAAGATTTTATTTAGACATGAAATATTAGAGTTAAAAACATCAACATATTTATTTCTACAAATTCCAATGAAATACATTACCATGGCAACACAATCAGAGACTCTTATGTAATGTTGACCATATTTGGACGAGCTGGGGGAGGAGCCAGCTGTGGATCTGACCAATCTGATGGGAAACCTGACGATACTACGTCCCGCCCACCGACAGCTGTAACCTGACTGCACCACAGGCCTGTCAATCAAACAGACACGCCCCCAAAAACAGGTCTTCTTGAATCTTCTTTTCTAATGAATGAGGGATTATTTTCAGATGGACCTCCAGAAAACTAATAAGAAGGAGTGACTTTAGCTAACAACACCGAGATAACTGATGGACACATTTTATTCACTTTGGATTTGATGAGAGAAGTTGAATGGGAGTCTATGGAGCCGGAGGCTTTTTGGAGCCGACCTCTAGTGGCACTCGCTGGTATTGCAGCTGAAGACACTTCTGGATCGGAACCATTTTACAGACCTGAAGCTACGAATTCTTTAATATTCAGTCTGTGAGGTGAATGAGAAACCTCTGCATCTTTGGTTCTGAGGACAGGACAGTCTGTCCTCCTGTCTGTCCTCCTGTCTGTTTAATACCGGGCTGCGTTCATTGGCTGAACCTCTCAGCAATGTTTCCAGCTGCTAAAAATACCTTCATGGCGGTCGTCCTGTCAGGATGTCATTACAGCCTGCAGGACTCGCCCGATCGGACCTGGAGGTCATCCTCGCTCCGTCTTTCTGTTTGGACCGTCAAACCTGTTATTATTAAGTATCCGGTAGATTTCCTCGTCCTCCTCTGCGGTCGTGTTCCGGGTTCTGACGGCGTCCCGTTCGGTTCTTCGTTGGCCTCGTTTGGACCCTTAATGCTCATAGAGCTGGAGGATCTGGCAACGTCAGCGCCCGCTTGGTACCGTAGGACCAGAACCTGGACCGCATGCTGCCGCCCTCACACCCGCCCTCACACCCGCCCTCACACCCGCCCTCACCATGTGAGCTGGAGGTGGAGCTCTTCCTTTCAGAAGGCTCTCCTGCGGACGCTCTGCCGAACCTTCTCCTGACGGCCGAAGAGTTTTAACATCGTGTTTTTAACTTCCGGTTTATTTTCTCAACTAAACTTTGACATTCCTGAAGACGGTTTTTGGTCCGTGTTGGACTGAAGACGGACGAAGTGTCTCGGCTCGAATTCTTCTGGAATAAATAACGTTTGGAGATGAGGGAGCTGCTGCCCGTCCCGGTGAGGAGGCAGAGAGAGCGGCTCACCAGCCTCCCGACCTCCTCTCCCCCACCCCCGTCCTCCTCCCCCTCCTCCTCCTCCTCCTCCATCACCTCCTACTCCATCCAAACCTCCAAGAAGTTCCCATTCTTCCACGTTATCAGATGCTGCAGGTATGACTGGACCTGTGTTGGACGGGTTTGAGGCTCCGACTGGTTGGCTCCGATGGTTCTGAATGGTTCCTATGGTTCCGTTGGTTCTGTAGGTTCCTATGGTTCCGATGGTTCTGTTGGTTCTGATGGTTCCGTTGGTTCCAATGGTTCTGATGTTTCCGTTGGTTGCGATGGTTCCGTTGGTTCTGATGTTTCCATTGGTTCCGATGGTTCTGAAGTTTCCGTTGGTTCCGTTGGTTCTGATGTTTCCGTTGGTTCCGATGATTCTGATGTTTCCGTTGGTTCTGAATGGTTCCTATGGTTCCGTTGGTTCCGTAGGTTCCATTGGTTCCGATGGTTCCATTGGTTCTGTTGGTTCTGATGGTTCCGTTGGTTCCAATGGTTCTGATGTTTCCGTTGGTTGCGATGGTTCTGATGTTTCCGTTGGTTCTGATGGTTCCGATGGTTCCATTGGTTCCGTCTTCACTGACGTGTTTCTGTGTTTTTATTTCCAGATACGAGGCGGAGAACGTCTTCTTCTCCAGTCTGAAGCTCAACGACTTCAACATCATCGACACGCTGGGAGTCGGAGGCTTCGGACGCGTCGAGCTGGTATGACCTGAAAAGATCCAAAAAGATCCGTTAATCTCACTGAAGTTTGTCAACGACTGTTTGGTTTTATCTTCATGTGCTGAAACAGACTGTTTATCAGTTTGAAACCAGGTTCAGATTCAGATCAATCCAGTTTGACGTCCAGTTCAGAACCGCTCCACATCGGTTTGAGACCCGTTCCAGAGTTCAGTCAAAACTCAGATCAGTGCCAAAATGGTTTGAGAACAGTTTAAAGTTCATTTCACATCAGCTTCAGACCAGTTTCAGAGTTCAGTCAGACGTGATTCATCTTAATTCTTAAACTAGATTTATCGTCTCTAACTTGTTTTTTGACTTAACGAGTTTCTCGGATCAGAAATTTTTCCCAGATGAATCTACAGTCCTGATTTGTTTGCGGGGCTCCCTGCTGATTGGTCGTTACGCTGTGGGAGGGTTAATGTCAGTTAGTGAGCGCATGCATGGTGTTCTCTGCTGCAGGGGGCGGGGCTAGAGGGTACTGAAGGTTGGAGGGGAAACCCTGCAGAGGGTTTGCCCAAAAACAGGAAGGAGTTCCCGCTCAGGATCTCCCATCGTCCCTCTGAGATATTTATAGTCTCAGTGTAACTCTGCTCTGAGGAAGAAGGTGACCTCTGACCTTTTGGGCTGCTGACTGACCCCAAATATTTTCCATCATGTGATGGCTCAGAGCGAATCCTCAGTGCAACCTGAGAGCATTACTGTCGAGTCACATTCCCAGATTGATCTGCTCTGAATAACTTAGCTTAGCATAAAGACCGGAACCAGAGGAAGCAGTTGGTTCGATCCAAAAGTCACGAAATCCATCCAACAACATCTTTAAAGCTAAAATAGCTTTTTCTCCCCGTTTCAAGTGTTTAAGCTAAACTAAGCTAGCTGTCTCAACTTGTTTAAGTCTTTATGCTAAGCTAAGCTAGCGGTCTCATCTTGTTTAAGTCTTTGTACTAAACTAAGCTAGCGGTCTCGTTTTGTTTCCAATCCTGTTGCTAAGCTAACTGAGCTGTTTTGCCTTATTTCCAGACTTATGCTAAGCTAAGCTAGCTGTGTCCCCCTGTTTCCAGTTTTTCTGCTAAACTAACGCTTGTATCCAGTCATACGCTAAGCTAAGCCCATTTTTTTCCCCGTTTCCTGTCTTTATGCTAAGCTAAGTTAGCTGTTTTGCCTTATTTCCGGACTTATACTAAGCTAAGTTAACTGTATTCTCCTGTATCCAGTCATATGCTAAGCTAAGCTCGTGGTTTCCTCCTGTTTCCAGTCTTCATGCTAAGATAAACTAACCAACCACCTGCTTGCTCTATTTTCATATTTCACACAGACACGACAGAAACAGAATCTTTGGTAGAAGAAGAAGAATCTTTGTGTCCTCCCAGACTAAAGATCGTAAATCTCTTCATGATGTCATCATAGTGAAAACCAGCTGCTGGTGTCGGTTTCTGAGCGACCGCTGCGACATGTCGGAGCTCAGATAACATAACGTGAAGCACACGTCTGTAAATAGAGGGTTGCGTAACATTGTATGAAGACGGCGGCGAGGTGTTTACAAGCTGCTCGACTGATGGAGGGTTCAGATGTCAGACGTTTAAAAAAAAAAAAGGGCCCAACGGTCGTATTCAGGAGATCTGTGACCGATGAGAACTGTCAGGACTCAGTGCTAACAGCAGAATGCTCAGTGTGCCGCCACATTTGTACCTCAGCTGTCATTGTGAACGTTGTTACTCCTGCCGAGGGTCTGAAGGGGGCGCTGTGTGTTCAGGTGCAGCTGAAGAGCGACGCGGCGAAGACGTTCGCCATGAAGATCCTGAAGAAGCGTCACATCGTGGACACGAGGCAGCAGGAGCACATCCGCTCGGAGAAACACATCATGACCGAGGCGCACTCTGACTTCATCGTCAGGTGATCAGCAGGAAGCAGCATCAGTCTAATCTTCCAGGTTTACAAAATAAAACAAAACATATTTCTTTTGGTCCTGACTTTCAAAATATATCATTGAGTTGTTTTTTAACAAAACTATGGCTGCTGAGAAAATATAATTATCAATTTACTTTAAAGAATCTTTCGAATGTGGTTCTGGCTTCCAAAACAAAAGCTGGCTTCAAATTAAAAGTTTCAATAGACGTAGTTTCTAAAGAAATATGTTTCTTATGAAAAGAAAGGAACAGTTGAAAAGAACTTTATCGAATATCAAACAGAAAACCGAAATGATTTCATCTGTACACACATTTTTTTTTGTCATTTGTTCAAAGGTTGTACCGCACCTTTAAGGACCGTAAGTACCTGTACATGCTGCTGGAGGCGTGTCTGGGCGGAGAGGTGTGGACGCTGCTGAGAGACAGGTACACGTCGCTCACCTGAAGCCCACCGGGTTCAAGCAGACAGACTGCTGACGTACAAATATGACCTGTTTCAGGGGTTCATTCGAAGACTCGACCACCAGGTTCTACACGGGCTGCGTGGTCGAAGCGTTCGCCTACCTGCACGCCAAAGGCATCATCTACCGAGACCTGAAGCCGGAGAACCTCCTGCTGGACAGCCGAGGATACGCCAAGCTGGTACGTTTAGTTCTCACCAAATACATCCAACCTCTCAGTCATGTTTAAACAGAAATGTCCGAAAACTGTTGATGAACAAATTGGAAAATGTTCGATAACCGTCATGATTTAGAGTTGAAATGTCGGTTTTAAAGGTTTCCAGCCTCGTACGAAGTTTTGACATTTTTTCAAAAAGCCTAATTTAAAGCGTCCAGTTCGAATGTTCAGGATTGTGGTTGAACTCGAAATCTGCTCTGAATTTTCAACTTATTCTGATGTTTTATCGACACAAACAAATCTTTAATATTTAAAATAAAATGAAAAGTGGTGACTTTTTTTCCGCTGTTAATCCTTTAAACAAAGCGTTTGATCAAAACAAAGTTAATATGAACAGCTGTTAGAATAAGATACAACAACAATATTAACTGATTACTGAGTAAAAACAAATCCGTAAACATTATTTACTTTTATAGTCACAGTTTAAAAGTGTCATAAAGGATTCAACTGGAGATTTTTGGTTTCGGTATCTTGAAAAGTGTTTGAATTTCACTCTGAAAAAGCTGCATGAACTGATTTTGACCTCTTTAGTTCCTATAAATCAGTAAGTGTTAAGAAAAAGACCTGTTTTTGTTTGATTTAGATTTTGTCCAGAAATCAGTTGGTTCTTCTTTTTGTTTGAAGGAACGCCAACAGAACGTTTCATAGAACCATCTGCAGTCGTTTTGACTGAGAGTCACCTGATCAGACAGGACGATAAATGATAAAATATACAGTGTGAGTTGCGTGTTTTCCAGGTGGACTTTGGTTTCGCTAAGAAGATCGGTTTCTGTAAGAAAACGTGGACGTTCTGCGGGACGCCGGAGTACGTCGCTCCGGAGATCATCCTCAACAAGGGCCATGACGTCTCGGCAGACTATTGGTCTCTGGGCATCCTCATGTATGAGCTGCTGACCGGCAGGTGAGGACGCGAACAGTTGAGTTCGGTAGAGTCCGGTAGTCCGGTACAGTCAGTCCGGTAGAGTCCAACGGTTTGTTTTATATCCGCAGTCCTCCGTTCTCGGGTCCCGATCCGATGAAAACCTACAACATCATCCTGAGAGGCATCGACATGATCGAGTTCCCCAAGAAGATCACCAAGAACGCCGCCAACCTCATCAAAAAGCTCTGCAGGTAGGGGGCGCTGTGAGTGGATTAGTATTATATAATTAATATATATATATATATAATAAGTGTTGAACCGTGGCTGTCTGTGCTGATAGAGATAATCCTTCGGAGCGACTTGGGAACCTGAAGAACGGAGTCAAAGACATCCAGAAGCACAAGTGAGTCAGCTGTCCACATACTTTTGGTCATATTGTGTGTTTATAGTTATAAACTCCAGATGAAACTGATGAGGTTGTGTGTGTTCAGGTGGTTCGAAGGTTTTAACTGGGAGGGTCTGAAGAAAGGAACTCTGACTCCGCCCATCACACCTGACGTGAGTAGAAATAAAATTCACAAAACTCATCTTCTGCTTTCATCAAAGAAATACACGGAATCCCTGAAGTCTGACGTTCCTGACATTCAAAGGTTTATAGTCTGGAAAATATGTTTAACGTGTGACTTTCTGTTGGGACATCAATTCATTTCCAAAAAAATCTAAAACAGAAAAGGCCACATTTAAACAAAGAAGGGGTTCAGTCCCTCTCAGGGATGCTCAGATCTCAGAAGTGATGACATTTGTTGATGGAATAAAGATCATGAGATGAAGCTGAAAGTTCTTAAATGGATCTGTGAGCTTAAATTATTTGGTTTCATCACTAAGAAACCATTTATAGTTCAAATATTTAGACGTTTAGGTGTTTCCATTGAATTAAATACTTCAATAAAATTCAGCACAAAAGTCCAGTTGGAAATTCACTACAATCACAACTGAACTAAACATTTAACGGATCGATACTTTGGTATAACGTCGACAGATGCTCAGATACCTGATGGTGTATATATATATTTATATGTCCTGATATTATCATAAACCTGTCATAAAGGGTTTTAAACAGTGTTTTACACTTTAAGAGTGCTGAATTCACGTCAGTCAGAAGGTACCAGAGAAGTGTGCCTTGTGTTCCAGGTCTCCTCTCCGACCGACACCAGTCACTTCGACAGTTTCCCAGAAGACACAGAAGAACCGCCGCCAGACGACAACTCTGGGTGGGACTATGACTTTTAAAGATGGCACGAGCTCACGACGAACACAAAAATCCACGAGGCCGAACAAAGACGAGCGACGTTGTAGCGGACGTTTCCCGTTTCCACCTGAAGCACCGTACGATGGCTGTGTTGGTTTTAAGCACAGATGGACGCTGTGGGAATATTGTAGCTTTTCTAGATTTCAGATGCTGCCAGGGTTCGAGAACATAACTCAACGTTGGATCTACAAACATCCCAGCAGCACAAAAAAATACATTTCTAGGAGAAAGGTCTCGTAAGCCCTGATTCCTTTTTCGGCTGCAGAAAGGTTTTGGGTATGTTCCTCCGTCAGCAATCAGCAACCTGTGTACATCTTTCTTTAAGCTCCATGTGTTGCTGCAAGACTTTGTGTCCCACATTCTGCTGCAAGAAACCTCTCCATCAAATCTCTGAGAGCAGGAAACCAGCTGTAAAGACGTTTGACCGACGCCGATGTGATCCTAACCCTATTCCTCCAGATTCGACCCTCTAACGAACCCTCAACAACTTCTTGTTTCACTGCAGCTGAACTTTGGGTGTCTTCACCCATCAGTGGTCGGTTTTATGTCCAGGTGATGCTGCAGCATCAGAGGCGGCTGGTTCATGATGTCACCAGAAAGCTGCTGCTTCAGCCAGGTAGTGAAGCCACCTGAAGCTGGAGCTCGTACCCGAGAACCAAGACTGTCTTTGTGGTATTTTCAATGCTGCGTTGTGTGGAAATGTGAACCTCTGAAGCAGTTCAGAACTGTAAGAACACAAAGCTTCATTCCCGTGACTTGAGGAGCCGACTCTTTACACATCTGGGAACAGGATGGGTGGAGGTCATCCCTCATTTCCATCCCAGCGTTGCCTTGTTTGTTGAACCAGCTCTGGCAGCAGAGAACTAGAGAACTGATGAAGGCTTCAGAAGGTCCTTCGGGTACCTCACGTCATCTTTTCTCTGCAGCCAATGGAAAACCTCCTGCTCCTGTGAAGTGTCCTTGATCGCTGCCTGACACTTGACCTTTGACCCCTGCGAGGGAGATCTCTCTACTGCTGCCTGTATGTGGTCGTTTTTAGAACCACCAGTCCAGGTTCAGCTCTGTGAGGGAGGGCTGGTGGACCGTCGAACCTCTGAACTGACAAACCTGAGGTCACCTTGATGCCTTCACTCCTCACTTCATTTTCTGGAACTAAAAATCCAAAGACGTTGGCTGTTGTAGCTGTTTTCACCTCCAGTGGAGGATTGGAGGGAGGTGACGCAAACATTTCCTCTTTTTAACTTTCCTTTCGGTCATTCTTTATGTTGTAAATCTTTAAAGCATGAGAACAGATATTTTGTAGATGTTTCCAAGACTTCCTACATATTTTTGCAGATAAACACTCAAGACGTGGATAAATATCTTTGACAAAAAGAAAATAAGACTATTAGGAAAGTTTGTTTGAGGTTCAGGACGGAGTTGTTCGCTGTCGTATTTTAAATGGACTCACTTAAATAACATCTCTTAACTGTATACGTCAGGGTGGAGTCAGACACGTGATGTCATCATGTATGCTGCCACCTTGTGGTAACAGCTTACTGCTACAACTTCAATGGACATCACAGATGTCAAAGACTTGTTGTTGGTGACTAAATTAGAAAATATCTAAAAAATATGAAGAATCAAAGCATCAAAATTATACAAAATAAGATACGAGTGCGATGAAAATCATGAACGCTGTTGTTTACGTCCTTACCTGCTTCACACGCAGCATTAAAACGTGTCCACTAGAGGGCAGAGCTTCCAGAACATAAGAGGACGAAACTGATGAGCTGCAACATGAAAGCAAGCCTTCGTTCTCTGAAGTCCTGATTACTGTCACATGCTTACAATGTGGACATCTAGAAATGTTGAGTTCAAGTGGACGTGTGGTCTTGAGGATTTGTTTTGTTTTCGCAAATGAAGAGTTAAATGTGTTTATTTGAATATGTATTGATGACATATTTTGTAGCCTTTTGTAAAAGCAGCTACTAGTTGTTCCACTTTGGTACGAAGTCTTCATGTTAGCTGTCAGATTTTTATTTTTTGGTAAAGTAATCAGTGACGTGATGCATGAAAACAGTGATAAAAGTGTGTTTAGGTTTCACCACCAGAGGGCAGAATTCAGCCAGACACCATCAAATAAAGCAGTGCTCGACTCCCTCGTTGAATAAATACTTTTAATCGAGATGATCAGATGAATGTCTGCGTTTTAACTGCAGAGTTGGAGGAAGTTAGCCTAGCTTAGCATTGAAACTGGAAGCAGCTAGAAAATCTTCCAACAGCTCTGCAATTTAGTCACAGAATCATTTACGATTAACTTTTACTTTAACTATTACCTGGTGGGAAGCAGGTGAGAGATTGTGTCCTTGTTTTGCGGCTGATATCAAAGTCTATATGATACACCACTAACCCCTCTGAATGTCAATAATTAACACGGTAGACTATATCTCAGTTAATAAACATGTCAAATATCTTGATTAAATGTGTTTTAACACTCTAAGTTAAAACAGAAAAAACAACTGATGGTTTAAAGAAAAAGAACAGAATCAGCTTTAAAAAAAAAAAATTTAAAAAAAAAAATTAAAAGATGTGTTTAGACCAGAAGTACAAATCTTCATGTTTATATTGAATTTCAGTGATAATATTTTGTGGTTATGAGTTTGTGGGATGAAGCTCGTGTGTCAGTGATTTATTTGTATATATTGTGAATATTGTGCTTGATGGTGTATCAGCTGTTTGTTGATTATTATTATTATTATTATTATTATTATTATTATTATTATTTCAGAAGAGACCTTCTGACTCTCTTACTGTCTCTCAGTTCAAAAAAGCTTTATGGTCATGACTGTTAAAAACAAAACAAAAACTGTTTTGCCAAAGCAGATGAATCTGTTTAAAAAAAAAATAAAAGTTGTTTTAAAAAAATGGGCTTTGCTCTTTATTTAATTCTTTAAGTTTAAAGCACATCACAGAAATCAGGTACATGTTGTTTGAAAAGTCTAGTTGCACATCACTTCCAAATTCGGAAAGTAAATAAATTAAGTTGATTGAACTTTTAAATGTGTATTCTTATTATTTTAACGTCTATTAGTGAAATAATGTTTTAATTAGAAAAATGTAAGTTTTAAAAATGATTTAATCCAAATAACTAGGAAAAAAAGAATACACAAAGTTTATATAACTTTATTATATAGTTTAATTATAATATTTCGTTTACATTTTGCTAAAAAACGAAAATAAATGTCCTGTCAATTCTTTCAGTCGGTGGTGGAAAAAGTCTTCAGATCCATTTCTTGTTTCAAGTGCTCTACGTTGTTCCTTTCATTTGCAAAGTTACCTTTTGAAAAGTATTTTTTCACAATAATCTTTAAAAATGATATAAGACATTAAACACGTTGTGGAGTCCGGAATTGTCTTTTTAAAATAATATCGAACTTCCTCACATACCCTAAATGAAGTTTCATGTTGTGTTCGAGCCGGGACTCGAACCTCCAACCTCCCGTACAGAACAGCGCATAAAGACCTTTCAACTTCTGAGCTGACTTCTGCCTCAACGGAGCTCCGTTCACAAATATGCCGAATAAAAAGGCGCTTCGGTTTCTGACCAGCTGTTCGGAGTAAAAGAGATTGATGATCTTTGCTGGACTGTCAGAACCTCTGCGCTCATTCGGCAAATTTAAAATTCACCTGAGAGCGTGTGTTCAAGTACAGTTTTAATTTGATCCAGGTATTCCCTGCCTCTCAGTGCTACAGCCCCGTGTTTCACATGAACGTGATTTGGATAAAGAGTGAATGCAGACATTTGCTTCATGCATCAGTGATTCATACAGATGTTCTGCTTCTTCCTGATTTAAGGAAGCTTTTGTCATCAGCAGAACTTCTGCGCTGCAGTACCGCTCTCTGCCTGAACGGCGCTCTACCGCTGCCTTTGTAAACAGGGGGGGGGGGGGGGGGGGGGGGCGATGTTTCATCAAAACAATATTCAGTCCACGATGAAAACACAAATATGACAAAAAACTACACGAAATAATAGTTAATTTTCCAAAATTGAACGCCTCGATTGTGCGTCAATCTTCTCTGTTCCATTTCTTCCATTTCTTCCCTCCAATCGCTGAACGGTCTTTTTCAAAGTTTCATCTTTGATGACCATATTTGTTCCAATTTCGAGAATCAGACTTTTGGCAATCCAATAGGAGAGCTGGATTTGTTCCAATTTCTCTCAGTCCCGCCCCGAAAGCGGAGACTTCGTTCAGAAAATGTGCGTTTTAAGTTTTATTCTTTTATTTTACTGAAAAGTTTGTGGAAATCAGTTTTAAAACTTGTTTCAGACTGACGTGTTCGTTATAAGCGAGCGTTAGTTAAGCTAGTGCTGATTCAGACTTCTTAACGTGTCGGTTTGTATTTTTACGTCATGGCCGTTAATATTTGTTGTTTATTGTCGTGTTAACCAGCTGATCGACATTCTTGTTGTTTTGTTTTTTTACTTTGCAGAACTTTGGAGAAAAGGTTTGATGATGTCAGAGTTTAATCTTCATGAGACCCATTAAACACTTCATCACTGTTCTGGTGTGAAACAGGAGCTCTGCCATTTAACCTGTTATTGATCAGGAGTGGTTGATTGACAGCTGATCAGGGAACTGCTGCAGTTTTACACCAAGAAACAATCTGCAGGATCACCAATAATCAGAATGACATGACGTCATCTGCATGTGAAGAGTTCATGACACCAAACAATCTGTCCAATTTAAACAAACATCTCAATTTAAAACATCAAACAGACTTCAAAACACCCCCCCCCCCCCACCTCTTCCTGCATTTTTATGAATGAGAAACACACACACTGTGACGTCACCAGCAAGCCCCTCCCCCTCTGATGCGGGAAAAACCTCACGATGAGAGAGAGGAGTCCACATGTCGTCCCGCCCCCCCTTTCCTTCTCACGAGCCTGAGGATGAGTAATCCACCGGGGGGGGGGGGGGGGGGCGACGCAGCATCATCATCATCAGTGAACGTGCACAAGCGGAGGATGAAGATTCAAACCGTCTCAGCTGCGGAGCTTCGTCCGACCGGAGCGGGATAATTCCTGGAGGAGGTGACCAGCTGTCTGTGGAGGGACCCGGCTAATCTCTGGAGCACAGAAGTGACAGAACCAGAGCCAGGAGAGGAGGAAGGACCGGTGGACCTGACTAATCTCTGGAGGATGTTGTTTCCACTGACAGGACCAGACTAATTCATGGACCGCAGGCTGACCGACTCCTCTGGATTGTGGGAGCAGACTACTTCCTGCAGAGAGAGCCTCGTACATCTCTCCCAGCCCATGTGATGTGACGGGGACCTGGTTAATACCTGGACTCCCTGACCCACATCCTCCTCCTGGGACCTGGTTAACACCTGGACCAGCATGTTCTGTTTCTGCCTGCAGAGTTCGCTGCTGAAGCTCCAGACGCTGGAGGTGGAGGGGGTGCCGTCGCTGGGGCCGTCCCCAGAGCAGAGCCCCCCGGCCCTGGGCAACAAGGAGCAGATGAGTCCCTGTGGGGGGACGGAGCTCGGAGCGAAGGACGGGAAGACACTGGTGCTCTGTCACACCGTCCCCACAGACGAGAACAGCCCGCCGGGTACAACACATGTCTGTCTGTCCACCTGTCTGTCTGTCCACCTGTCTGTCTATCCACCTGCCTCTCTGTCCACCTGCCTCTCTGTCCACCTGCCTCTCTGTCCACCTGTCTGTCTGTCCACCTGCCTCTCTGTCCACCTGTCTGTCTGTCCACCTGTCTCTCTGTCAACCTGTCTCTGTGTGTGTTGTCAATTTAAAGAACAGCCACTCTGCTGCACGTGAGACACACTGACTTCCTCCTGCAGCCCTCCTCCTCTTCCTCACATCAAAGCTGCTAAACAGAGCAGACATCTCATCATCTCACCATCTCATCATCTCACCATCTCATCTCATCATCTCACCATCTCATCATCTCACCATCTCATCTCATCATCTCACCATCTCATCTCACCATCTCATCATCTCACCATCTCACCATCTCATCATCTCACCATCTCATCATCTCACCATCTCATCATCTCACCATCTCACCATCTCATCATCTCACCATCTCATCATCTCACCATCAAACCATCTCATCATCTCACCATCTCATCATCTCACCATCTCATCATCTCACCATCTCATCATCTCACCATCTCATCATCTCACCATCTCACCATCTCATCATCTCACCATCTCACCATCTCATCATCTCACCATCTCATCTCACCATCTCATCATCTCATCTCATCTCATCATCTCACCATCTCATCTCACCATCTCATCATCTCACCATCTCACCATCTCACCATCTCATCATCTCACCATCTCATCATCTCACCATCTCACCATCTCATCATCTCATCTCATCTCATCATCTCATCATCTCACCATCTCACCATCTCATCATCTCATCATCTCATCTCATCTCACCATCTCACCATCTCATCATCTCATCTCATCTCCACGCGTAACGTTGTGTATCGTTGTGTAACCTTGTTGTGTACTTTGTGTGTCTACAGAGCTGCTGTCGCTCCTCCCAAGACCTCCACAGTCCCCCCGACACCACCCGTTGACCACCATCCACCCCGGACAGCAGGCTCCCACTCCTGACGGAGCTCCGCCCCTCAGCCCCAACCACTCCTCCTACTCTCCCCAGAGGAGCCCAGGTGAGGGGGGGTGGGGTGGACCAGAGGGAGGAGGAGGTGGAGCTCTCCTCAAGCTGCTGGCAGGAGGCCCCAGCCCCCTCCCCTCCCCCCGCTGCTCCACCCACAGTCTGAGGTTCAACTCCGACCCTGACTCTGCGCCGTCACCGCCCTGCAGCCAGCAGTTCATACAGTGAGACTCGTCTGCCTGCCTGTCTGTCTGCCTGCTTGTCTGTCTGTCTGCCTGCCTGCCTGTCTGTCTGCCTGCCTGTCTGTCTGTCTGCCTGCCTGCCTGCCTGCCTGTCTGTCTGCCTGCCTGCCTGCCTGCCTGCCTGCCTGTCTGTCTGCCTGCCTGCTTGCCTGCCTGTCTGCCTGCCTGTCTGTCTGTCTGCCTGCCTGCCTGCCTGCTTGTCTGCCTGCCTGCCTGCCTGCCTGCCTGTCTGCCTGCCTATCTGTCTGCCTGCCTGCCTGTCTGTCTGCCTGTCTGCTTGCCTGCCTGTCTGCCTGCCTGTCTGTCTGCCTGCCTGTCTGTCTGTCTGCCTGCCTGCCTGCCTGCCTGTCTGTCTGCCTGCTTGTCTGTCTGTCTGCCTGCCTGCCTGCCTGCCTGTCTGCCTGCCTGCCTGCCTGTCTGTCTGCCTGCCTGCCTGCCTGTCTGCCTGTCTGTCTGCCTGTCTGTCTGCCTGTCTGCCTGCCTGCCTGCCTGCTTGTCTGTCTGCCTGTCTGTCTGTCTGCCTGCCTGCCTGTCTGCCTGCTTGTCTGTCTGTCTGCCTGCCTGCCTGTCTGCCTGCCTGCCTGCCTGTCTGTCTGCCTGCCTGCCTGCTTGTCTGTCTGCCTGTCTGTCTGCCTGCCTGCCTGTCTGTCTGCCTGCCTGCCTGCTTGTCTGCCTGCCTGTCTGCCTGTCTGTCTGCCTGCCTGCCTGCCTGCCTGTCTGCCTGCCTGCCTGTCTGCCTGCCTGCCTGCCTGCCTGCTTGTCTGTCTGCCTGTCTGTCTGTCTCGAAGTGAATGGATGAAACCATCTGTGATGTTTCCTGTGAAGTGGAGGCGGTCTCAGGGTGAACCTGGTCTCTACCTGTGTCCAGGTGTCGGGGTCGGGGGGGCAGGACCGAGGGGCCGGAGGACGAGTGCCCCCCCTCCATCTCCTTCCTCACCCGCCATATCCAGACTCTGAAGAGGAGGGTTCGCAGGTTCGAGGATCAGTTCGAGCAGGACGTGAACTACAAGGTGAGTCCTCTGTTCACAGTCGTCATGGTAACAAATCAAACAGCTGTAAATGTTACTTGACCTTTGACCTCCTGTCGACGCTCTGTGGCGGATCTGATCCACCAAACATTTAAAGCTCATGTAAACTTTCACACATTTTAAATCGATCTTCTGACTTTTAATGACGTATTTTTCGTAAAAACAAAGGAACGTTCAGACAGTTTGTGTGACGGTGTATTTTCCTCCGTCCGTCTCAGCCGTCCCACAACGATAAATACTCCGACCCGGAGATGGTCCGGGTGATGGGGGAGCTGGCGAAGGCGCGCAAGCAGCTCAAAGGTAAAAACTCTGAAGATCCCAACGGAGTTTGTGATGAGAGTCGGCAGACGCGTTGAACCAGCTTCAGTCTGTTTTCAGTGAAGTTCAAAGGTTCATCGTCTCTAAAGCTTCACAGACCGAAGAACAAAAACTCCAACAGGTTTAAACTCTGCAGCTCGAACAGTTCAAAGAACTCACGTCGTTCTCATCGCTAACGGGATCGTTTCCTCTGCAGAGATGAGACTCAGACAGTCGGTGTTCGAGTCCAAGGAGGAGGACAACAGCGACACCTGCAGGTAACCAGCTCTTTAATCCCAAAATATTATCGTAGGGGCGATCGATAAGTTCAGTGTTCCTGAACGCAGCACGGAGATGCACACGGAGGATGGATAAGTTCAGTGTTCCTGAACGCAGCACGGAGATGCACACGGAGGATGGATAAGTTCAGTGTTCCTGAACGCAGCACGGAGATGCACACGGAGGATGGATAAGTTCAGAGTGTTCCTGAACGCAGCACGGTGATGCACACGGAGGATGGATAAGTTCAGTGTTCCTGAACGCAGCACGGAGATGCACACGGAGGATGGATAAGTTCAGTGTTCCTGAACGCAGCACGGAGATGCACACGGAGGATGGATAAGTTCAGTGTTCCTGAACGCAGCACGGAGATGCACACGGAGGATGGATAAGTTCAGAGTGTTCCTGAACGCAGCACGGAGATGCACACGGAGGATGGATAAGTTCAGAGTGTTCCTGAACGCAGCACGGAGATGCACACGGAGGATGGATAAGTTCAGAGTGTTCCTGAACGCAGCACGGAGATGCACACGGAGGATGGATAAGTTCAGAGTGGGCTCAGGAACACTCAGCTCTTAGCAGGCGTGTTGACGATCTACTGTTTCTCTGCTCCAGTTTCAGGTTTCCATGGTGACGTCACTAACGTTCACGTACCAGCGGTCACGTTAACGTGTTGATGAACAGACGACACACTGAATACGTCCTCATGGAGGTTGTTGGTCCTCCGTGTGCATCACTGTGCTGCGTTCAGGAACACACTTCATGATCGAGCCTCATATTTATGTTCATATTAATGTTAGAACAGTTTTATTTCTAACATGTCAACAGAACAGCGTCCACATACTTACGGCCAAATTAAACACACGTTTCTCGGACTGCTGCCGAACATGAACGAAACAAACAAAGATGAAACGCTCAATTTCGTCCGACCTCTCAAACATGTCAAAACTAGTTGTTGTTATTATTATTGTTTTTATTATTCATAATATTGTTATGTGGTCGCTTTGCTCCGTCAGTCAGTGTGATGCGTCCTGCAGGTACGGCTCCGGCCAGCAGGGGGCGGCGGAGCGCAGCCCGTCTCTGGAGGAGACGGTGGAGTCTCTGTTCCGGCGGCTGAGAGAGAAGCGTCAGACTCTGGGTCTCCCCGACAACATGAAGGTGACCGTCTCCACTGTTAGTGTTCTGCCTGGTTCTGCTGGCGTCATGGTAACAGCTGCTTCCTGTCGTGTGCAGGAGATGACTCAGGCCCAGATGGTTCTGGAGAAGATCACGCTGCAGAAGTGTCTGCTGTATTTTGAGAGTCTGCACGGCCGGCAGGTGAGTCGTCAGCTGATCATCATTCAGCTGATCGACAGAAATTATTTGATCATGTTTCCAGAAGATTTTCAGATTTTCCTTCGAATTATATTAATATTTGTGAGTTCATAAAATCATTTTATTTTCTTCTAATTTCGCTTATTTGTAGCTGGGTCTATTCTATAAATATGTCTATTTATTTTATGTCTATTTATGTCTAAAACTGGAGTGAAATTCCTTCTCTGTGTCAACATACATGGCCAATAAAGCAATTCTGGTTCTGATTCTGATAATAATTCTAAGAGCTGCATTTGTCTGATACAAACTTCAGTTTCATGAGCAGCTTGTTTCCATGGAAACGGACTGCAACCAACAGGGGGCGCTGCTGCTCCATCCTCATGTGTGTGTGTGTGTCAGGGATCAAAGCAGGACAAGAACCTGGTGAAGCCGCTGTATGACCGGTACCAGACGATCAAACGGTTGCTGTGTGTCAGCCCGACCATCAGCACCATCGTAAGAAACACACACACACGTTTCACTGTCCTCGTGGGGACATTCAGTGATGAATGTATCACAGCTAACCTAAACTAACCTAAACCATTATAACTGACCTAAACCATTATAACTAACCTAAACCATTATAACTGACCTAAACCATTATAACTAACCTAAACCATTATAACTGACCTAAACCATTGTAACTAACCTGAACCAATATAACTAACCTAAACCATTATAATTGACCTAAACCATTATAACTAACCTAAACCAATATAACTAACCTAAACCATTATAACTGACCTAAACCATTATAACTAACCTAAACCAATATAACTAACCTAAACCATTATAACTGACCTAAACCATTGTAACTAACCTGAACCAATATAACTAACCTAAACCATTATAATTGACCTAAACCATTATAACTAACCTAAACCAATATCCAATACCAATAAATCTGGTCTCTGTATAACCGCAGTAGGAGCTGTGTTCGTATTCTCTGCAATAAGTCAGACTCATTTCCAGTGGGCGTGGCCTGCGGTGGGCGTGGCTTCCACCAAGGCTGTCCTTTGTCACCCATCCTCTTTGTGACCTTCATGGACAGGGTATCTAGGAGCAGCCGGGGGGAGGAGCACGTCGGGAGGGAGGGAGGATGGAGGGAGGGTGGGAGGAGTAAGGGAGGAGGAGGGAGGAAGGGAGGGTGGAGGAGGGAGGGAGGAGGGAGGGAGGAGTAAGGGAGGAGGAGGGAGGAAGGGAGGGTGGAGGAGGGAGGGAGGAGTGAGGGTGGAGGAGGGAGGAGGGAGGGAGGGAGGAGGGAGAGTGGAGCGGGAGATCGACCGTGGGATCGGTGCAGCTGCAGCAGTTCAACAGGCGCTGCTCCGGACCGTGTTGGTGAAGACGAGCTGATTCAGAAGGTGAAGCTCTCCGTTTACCGGTTGATCTACGTTCCGTCTCCTCGGTGGTCAGCAGCTCTCTGGGTCGTCACAGAAAGAACGAGGTCGCGGCTACAAGCGGCCAAAATGAGTTTCCTCCGTAGGAGGCCGGGCTCAGCTTTAGAGATGGTAGAGAGGAGAAGGAGCTGGACATCAGGAGGGAACTTGGCGGTGAAGCGCTACTCCTTCACATCGAAAGGAGTCGGCTGAGGTGGTTCAGCTTCTGATCAGGATCCTCCTCTGGAGGTTTACCAGCACGGCCAACTGGCAGGAGACCTCGGGGAAGACCCAGAACATCTGGAGGATTATATCTCCCGGCCGGTCTGGGAACACCTCGGGATCCTCAGGAGGAGCTGGAAGATGTTGCAGGAGATGGAAGTCTGGGTCAGCTGGTTGGGCTGCTGCCACCGAGACCCGACCCGGATAAGTGGAAGATGATGGATGGATGGATGGATGGCATTATAACTAACCTAAACCATTATAACTAACCTAAACCAATATAACTAACCTAAATTAATCTAAACCATGATAACTAACTTAAACCAATATAACTAAACTGAACCATTATAACTAACCTAAATTAACCTAAACCATTATAATTAACCTAAACCAATATAACTAACCTAAATTAATCTAAACCATGATAACTAACTTAAACCAATATAACTAAACTGAACCATTATAACTAACCTAAATTAACCTAAACCATTATAATTAACCTAAACCAATATAACTAACCTACATTAACCTGAACCTTTACATCTAACTTCAACATATTGATCATATGTTACCAGGTTTATATTAGTTAGTTATTAGTTAGTTATTTACTCACGAACATGCATATAAAGACACACAGACAGGAAGTCACACACTGACAACAGGAAGTTGATCACACTGCTAGCATGCTAACATTAGAAGACAGTTTTTCTTTGTTTTTACAGCGTCTAGAAACTGAAGTTGAGCCGGAGAATAAAAGTCGTGTTTCTGTCCGTCAGGAGGAAGAAGATGGTTCTGATGAAGACTCCACGAGCTCCGTGACAGTCGTCCAACTTCCTGTTCCGCCTCCTCGCAGAGCGACCCGGCCGGCGGCCGGCGAGGAGGACAGCGACCGGGACAGCGACCCGGCTTATGTGTCCCCGATCGACGAGGTGAAAGCCGTCCATCGACACGGCGCCGTTGCCACGGGCAACCTGCACGAAGCCTCCAGGTGAGTTCAGAACAGCTGGTACCCAAACACCGGCCCCGCCCGACCGGGACCCGGTCCGACCAGAACCCGGTCCTGACTCTGTCCTCCCCGTCCAGATCGCAGCTGCTGCAGAGTCTGCGGGCGACCCGAGCCGAGAAGAAGACGAGACGTAAAGTTCTGAAGGAGTTTGAGGACGAGTTCCACCGGCAGACGGGCAGGTGAGACGTTCTTCGTCACTAAACGTGAACGTACAGAAAAAAGCTTTCGGTCTGGAAACCACAACGGGCAGGTGGGTAGAAGCTCCGCCCACTGACACGGCTCCAAAGCATGAGGTACTGCACCCGTAGGGGGCGCCGTATTCAGGTTCCTGCTTTGGCTCATATCTTCAGAAGATTTGGCCGAGAAGGAAAAATCTTTCACTTTTTTAAAAAACAATTTCATTAAAAACTTTCACTCGTTTCCTCGGCAACAAACGGAGCGATCGCTACAAAACTTCTCCGGATCATCTACGAACTTTCATGTTTTTAAGTTGTTCAGGAAATTTTTATGCTGAAACACGTTTTGATTTTACAAAGAACCTCTCGGTCAGAAGGTGTCCGAGCTGCAACGCAACACGTAACAAGTGTCGGACCAACAGACAGCTAGAGGGCGCTGTGACGCTCCAAGGTTGGAATTATCAGAAAAACATGTTGTTTTGAGAACTGAATGTGAAACTAACGGTCGTCGCTCCTCCACGAGGTCTCGTCAACGCTCCGCTCACCCAACGTTCGTTGTCTTTGATGTTTCCCGACAGAATCTGCCAGAAGGAGGACCGCGGCCCGATGAAGGAGGAGTACCAGGAGTACAAGCAGCTCAAAGCCAAACTGCGTCTGCTGGAAGTTCTGCTCAGCAAACAGGACGTCACCAAAACCGCGTGAGCAACTTACAACTTCCTGTCGGAGTTCCTCCTTCCTGTTATCGTTCCTCCTCCCTGTTATAGCTCCTCCTTCCCGTTACAGTTCCTCCTCCCTGTTATAGTTCCTCCTTCCTGTCGGAGTTCCTCCTCCCTGTTATAGTTCCTCCTTCCCTTTGGAGTTCCTCCTTCCTGTTATAGCTCCTCCTTCCTGTTATAATTCCTCCTTCCCGTTGGAGTTCCTCCTTCCTGTTATAGTTCCTCCTCCCTGTCGGAGTTCCTCCTTCCTGTTATAGTTCCTCCTTCCCGTTATAGTTCCTCCTTCCCATTGGAGTTCCTCCTCCCTGTTATAGTTCCTCCTTCCTGTTGGAGTTCCTCATTCCTGTTATAGTTCCTCCTTCCTGTTATAGCTCCTCCTTCCCATTATAATTCCTCCTTCCTGTTGGAGTTCCTCCTTCCTGTTATAGATCCTCCTTCCCGTTGGAGTTCCTAGTTCCTGTTATAGTTCCTCCTTCCTGTTATAGTTCCTCCTTCCCGTTGGAGTTCCTCCTTCCTGTTATAGCTCCTCCTTCCCATTATAATTCCTCCTTCCTGTTGGAGTTCCTCCTTCCTGTTATAGATCCTCCTTCCCATTGGAGTTCCTCCTCCCTGTTATAGTTCCTCCTTCCCTTTGGAGTTCCTCCTTCCTGTTATAGCTCCTCCTTCCCGTTATAATTCCTCCTTCCTGTTGGAGTTCCTCCTTCCTGTTATAGATCCTCCTTCCCGTTGGAGTTCCTCCTTCCTGTTATAGCTCCTTCTTCCCGTTATAGTTCCTCCTTCCTGTTATAGTTCCTCCTTCCCATTGGAGTTCCTCCTACCTGTTGGAGTTCCTCCTTCTGAACCAACAGTCCAGTTCTCTGAAGTGAAACCAGGATCTTCACGTCCTCCTTGTTTCCTCCGGCTGCTTTTCTTCCATCTCGGTTGGACGTGTTCAGACTTCTTTGTGTTTTGGTGTTTTGGTGTTTATTCTGCTCGTGTTTGAGACGACGCGTTTCATTTTTGTCGTGTTAAAGACTTCCTGTTGAGACCGTCGGCTGAAACTAGAAACAACTTGTGAAGCAGAACAAGTTTAAA
Source organism: Embiotoca jacksoni (assembly GCF_022577435.1). NCBI lineage: Eukaryota > Metazoa > Chordata > Actinopteri > Embiotocidae > Embiotoca > Embiotoca jacksoni. The sequence goes on from NW_027185377.1 coordinate 172,457, forward strand.
GAGACCAAAAAAATCAAATCAATCAAATCTTTAAATCGGTGAAATTCTTCCGTACGTTCGATTTTAAATAAAATGGAACCGAAGTCTGAACCTGAACCTCCATCTTTCATCTCTAACGTTTCGGTTTGTTTTTCTGCTGTTTGTCACACGACGGTGAAGAAAATGGAACTTCGACTGGATTTCAACATTTAACATCAAATGTGAAGACGAGGAATCATCGGTTTGATATCCGACCTGGTTCTGGATCCAAAGTCTGGTGTTAATATTTAAACCGTCGTCCAGACAACAAGCGGCTGTAAATATTCTGTCTATGTTTGATTGGTGGAAAAGAGCTCGACGGCTTCAACGTGAGGAACCGACCGGCCGACTGGGTCGGTTCTGTCTAACATGTTCCAACAAAAGTCTCCAAACACTGAAATCTGGCGGATGATTGACAGCATGTTTCGGTGTGACGTGAAATAATCGTTCATAAAAGGACAAACTGTCCGAACTTTGACCTTTGACCTGTGAGCTGTTAGTGTCGGTCTCTGTTGATGCTGAGTGCACGTCGATGTTCTGACTTCCCGCCCGGCAGTTCCACTGGACTCTCAGAACTGAACCCGCCTGTGTTGTGCAACTCTGGTTTGCCTGAAAAATTTCTATACAGAAAAATTTTAAATAAATATTTTTGCTATTTACACAATTTTGTGGACTTTTCATTTTTAAAAGGAACAAATGCAACGAGATGAAAAACACCAGAACATTAACCCTCCTGTTGTCCTCGGGTCAAAATGACCCGCAGCTGTGTTCAACCAAGTTCTATTTTATGTTCATATGTTTTGGGATCATTGGTGACAAGTTTGCTGTGAGGGTTTCTTTAAAGAATGATGACCAATGATCCCAAAAAAATATAAAAATATAGAAATAAAATAGAACTTGGTTGAACACAGCTGCGGGACCCGAGGACAACACGAGGGTTAAAGAGGTGGAAGGAAGATAGCCGCAACCTGCGACTCTTTAATTTCCACCTAAAAGAGAAATGTTTCCCACCAGTTTGTTGCTCACGTAGAAGTTGTTGGATTTCACCTTATAATGTTGTCGTAAGGAAGTTACGATAATAAGTACGCTGAAATAACTTCATTTGGAGCAAAAAAATTTCAAAATGCTATAATATCATATGTTGTTAAATAGCATACTATAGTATGACTTTTTAATCATATTACAGACGACATGTTATAGTAAAAAGTCATACTATAGCATGTCGTCTATAATATGATAATAAAGTCACACTATAGCATGTCGTCTATAATATGATAAAAAAGTCACACTATAGCATGTCGTCTATAATATGATTAAAAAAAATCACACTATAGCATGTCGTCTATAATATGATAAAAAAGTCACACTATAGCATGTCGTCTATAATATGATAATAAAGTCATACTATAGCATGTCGTCTATAATATAATAAAGTCACACTATAGCATGTCGTCTATAATATGATAATGAAGTCATACTATAGCATGTCGTCTATAATATGATAATAAAGTCATACTATAGCATGTCTATAATATGATAAAAAAGTCACACTATAGCATGTTGTCTATAATATGATAATAAAGTCATACTATAGCATGTCTATAATATGATAATGAAGTCATACTATAGCATGTTGTCTATAATATGATAATAAAGTCATACTATAGCATGTCGTCTATAATATGATTAAAAAAAATCACACTATAGCATGTCGTCTATAATATGATAAAAAAGTCACACTATAGCATGTCGTCTATAATATGATAATAAAGTCATACTATAGCATGTCGTCTATAATATGATAATAAAGTCATACTATAGAATGTCGTCTATAATATAATAAAGTCACACTATAGCATGTCGTCTATAATATGATAATGAAGTCATACTATAGCATGTCGTCTATAATATGATAATAAAGTCATACTATAGCATGTCGTCTATAATATGATAAAAAAGTCACACTATAGCATGTTGTCTATAATATGATAATAAAGTCATACTATAGCATGTCTATAATATGATAAAAAAGTCACACTATAGCATGTCGTCTATAATATGATAATAAAGTCACACTATAGCATGTCGTCTATAATATGATTAAAAAAAGTCACTATAGCATGTCGTCTATAATATGATAATAAAGTCACACTATAGCATGTCGTCTATAATATGATAATGAAGTCATACTATAGAATGTCGTCTATAATATAATAAAGTCACACTATAGCATGTCGTCTATAATATGATAATAAAGTCATACTATAGCATGTCGTCTATAATATGATAATAAAGTCACACTATAGCATGTCATCTATAATATGATAATAAAGTCATACTATAGCATGTCGTCTATAATATGATAATAAAGTCACACTATAGCATGTCGTCTATAATATGATAATGAAGTCATACTATAGAATGTCGTCTATAATATAATAAAGTCATACTATAGCATGTCGTCTATAATATGATAATAAAGTCATACTATAGCATGTCGTCTATAATATGATAATAAAGTCACACTATAGCATGTCATCTATAAAATGATAAAAAAGTCACACTATAGCATGTCGTCTATAATATGATAAAAAAGTCATACTATAGCATGTCGTCTATAATATGATAATAAAGTCATACTATAGAATGTCGTCTATAATATAATAAAGTCACACTATAGCATGTCGTCTATAATATGATAATAAAGTCATACTATAGCATGTCGTCTATAATATGATAATAAAGTCACACTATAGCATGTCATCTATAAAATGATAAAAAAGTCACACTATAGCATGTCGTCTATAATATGATAATAAAGTCACACTATAGCATGTCGTCTATAATATGATAAAAAAGTCACACTATAGCATGTCGTCTATAATATGATAATAAAGTCGCACTATAGCATGTCGTCTATAATATGATAAAAAAGTCACACTATAGCATGTCGTCTAAAATATGATAAAAAAGTCACACTATAGCATGTCGTCTATAATATGATAATAAAGTCACACTATAGCATGTCGTCTATAATATGATAAAAAAGTCACACTATAGCATGTCGTCTATAATATGATAATAAAGTCACACTATAGCATGTTGTCTATAATATGATAATAAAGTCACACTATAGCATGTCGTCTATAATATGATAATAAAGTCATACTATAGCATGTCGTCTATAATATGATAAAGTCACACTATAGCATGTCGTCTATAATATGATAATAAAGTCACACTATAGCATGTCGTCTATAATTTGATAAAAAAGTCATACTATAGAATGTCGTCTATAATATAATAAAGTCACACTATAGCATGTCGTCTATAATATGATAATGAAGTCATACTATAGCATGTCGTCTATAATATGATAATAAAGTCATACTATAGCATGTCGTCTATAATATGATAAAAAAGTCACACTATAGCATGTCGTCTATAATATGATAATAAAGTCACACTATAGCATGTCGTCTATAATATGATTAAAAAAAGTCACTATAGCATGTCATCTATAATATGATAAAAAAGTCATACTATAGCATGTCGTCTATAATATGATAATAAAGTCACGCTATAGCATGTCGTCTATAATATGATAATAAAGTCACACTATAGCATGTCGTCTATAATATGATTAAAAAAAGTCACTATAGCATGTCATCTATAATATGATAAAAAAGTCATACTATAGCATGTCGTCTATAATATGATAATAAAGTCACACTATAGCATGTCGTCTATAATATGACAATAAAGTCAAACTATAGAATGTCTATAATATGATAAAAAAGTCACACTATAGCATGTCGTCTATAATATGATAAAAAAGTCATACTATAGCATGTCGTCTATAATATGATTAAAAAAAAAACTCACACTATAGCATGTCGTCTATAATATGATAAAAAAGTCATACTATAGCATGTCGTCTATAATATGATAAAAAAGTCATACTATAGCATGTCGTCTATAATATGATAATAAAGTCATACTATAGCATGTCGTCTATAATATGATAAAAAAGTCACACTATAGCATGTCGTCTATAATATGATAATAAAGTCATACTATAGCATGTCTATAATATGATAAAAAAGTCACACTATAGCATGTCGTCTATAATATGATTAAAAAAAAGTCACTATAGCATATCATCTATAATATGATAAAAAAGTCACACTATAGCATGTCGTCTATAATATGATAATAAAGTCACACTATAGCATGTTGTCTATAATTTGATAAAAAAGTCACACTATAGCATGTCGTCTATAATATAATAAAGTCACACTATAGCATGTCGTCTATAATATGATAATAAAGTCATACTATAGCATGTCGTCTATAATATGATAAAAAAGTCACACTATAGCATGTCGTCTATAATATGATAAAAAAGTCATACTATAGCATGTCGTCTATAATATGATAAAAAAGTCATACTATAGCATGTCGTCTATAATATGATAATAAAGTCACACCATAGCATGTCGTCTATAATATGATAATAAAGTCATACTATAGCATGTCTATAATATGATAAAAAAGTCACACTATAGCATGTCGTCTATAATATGATTAAAAAAAAGTCACTATAGCATATCATCTATAATATGATAAAAAAGTCACACTATAGCATGTCGTCTATAATATGATAATAAAGTCACACTATAGCATGTTGTCTATAATTTGATAAAAAAGTCACACTATAGCATGTCGTCTATAATATAATAAAGTCACACTATAGCATGTCGTCTATAATATGATAATAAAGTCATACTATAGCATGTCGTCTATAATATGATAAAAAAGTCATACTATAGCATGTCGTCTATAATATGATAAAAAAGTCACACTATAGCATGTCGTGTATAATATGATAATAAAGTCATACTATAGCATGTCGTCTATAATATGATAAAAAAGTCATACTATAGCATGTCGTCTATAATATAATAAAGTCACACTATAGCATGTCGTCTATAATATGATAATAAAGTCATACTATAGCATGTCGTCTATAATATGATAAAAAAGTCACACTATAGCATGTCGTGTATAATATGATAATAAAGTCATACTATAGCATGTCGTCTATAATATGATAAAAAAGTCACACTATAGCATGTCGTCTATAATATGATAATAAAGTCACACTATAGCATGTCGTCTATAATATGATAATAAAGTCACACTATAGCATGTTGTCTATAATATGATAATAAAGTCACACTATAGCATGTCGTCTATAATATGACAATAAAGTCAAACTATAGCATGTCGTCTATAATATGATAATAAAGTCACACTATAGCATGTTGTCTATAATATGATAATAAAGTCACACTATAGCATGTTGTCTATAATATGATAAAAAAGTCATACTATAGCATGTCTATAATATGATAAAAAAGTCACACTATAGCATGTCGTCTATAATATGATAATAAAGTCACACTATAGCATGTCGTCTATAATATGACAATAAAGTCACACTATAGCATGTCGTCTATAATATGATAATAAAGTCACACTATAGCATGTTGTCTATAATATGATAATAAAGTCACACTATAGCATGTTGTCTATAATATGATAAAAAAGTCATACTATAGCATGTCGTCTATAATATAATAAAGTCACACTATAGCATGTCGTGTATAATATGATAATAAAGTCATACTATAGCATGTCTATAATATGATAAAAAAGTCACACTATAGCATGTCGTCTATAATATGATAATAAAGTCACACTATAGCATGTCGTCTATAATATGATAATAAAGTCACACTATAGCATGTCGTCAATAATATGATAAGAAAAAGTCACACTATAGCATGTCGTCTATAATATGATAAAAAAAGTCACACTATAGCATGTCGTCAATAATATGATAATAAAGTCACACTATAGCATGTCGTCAATAATATGATAATAAAGTCACACTATAGCATGTCGTCTATAATATGATAATAAAGTCACACTATAGCATGTCGTCTATAATATGATAATAAAGTCACACTATAGCATGTCGTCAATAATATGATAATAAAGTCACACTATAGCATGTTGTCTATAATATGATAATAAAGTCACACTATAGCATGTCGTCTATAATATGATAATAAAGTCACACTATAGCATGTCGTCTATAATATGATAATAAAGTCACACTATAGCATGTCGTCAATAATATGATAATAAAGTCACACTATAGCATGTCGTCTATAATATGATAATAAAGTCACACTATAGCATGTCGTCTATAATATGATAATAAAGTCACACTATAGCATGTCGTCTATAATATGATAATAAAGTCACACTATAGCATGTCGTCTATAATATGATAAAAAAGTCATACTATAGCATGTCGTCTATAATATGATAAGAAAAAGTCACACTATAGCATGTCGTCAATAATATGATAATAAAGTCACACTATAGCATGTCGTCAATAATATGATAATAAAGTCACACTATAGCATGTCGTCTATAATATGATAATAAAGTCATACTATAGCATGTCGTCTATAATATGATAATAAAGTCACACTATAGCATGTCGTCTATAATATGACAATAAAGTCAAACTATAGCATGTCGTCTATAATATGATAATAAAGTCACACTATAGCATGTTGTCTATAATATGATAATAAAGTCACACTATAGCATGTTGTCTATAATATGATAAAAAAGTCATACTATAGCATGTCTATAATATGATAAAAAAGTCACACTATAGCATGTCGTCTATAATATGATAATAAAGTCACACTATAGCATGTCGTCTATAATATGACAATAAAGTCAAACTATAGCATGTCGTCTATAATATGATAATAAAGTCACACTATAGCATGTTGTCTATAATATGATAATAAAGTCACACTATAGCATGTTGTCTATAATATGATAAAAAAGTCATACTATAGCATGTCGTCTATAATATAATAAAGTCACACTATAGCATGTCGTGTATAATATGATAATAAAGTCATACTATAGCATGTCTATAATATGATAAAAAAGTCACACTATAGCATGTCGTCTATAATATGATAATAAAGTCACACTATAGCATGTCGTCTATAATATGATAATAAAGTCACACTATAGCATGTCGTCAATAATATGATAAGAAAAAGTCACACTATAGCATGTCGTCTATAATATGATAAAAAAAGTCACACTATAGCATGTCGTCAATAATATGATAATAAAGTCACACTATAGCATGTCGTCAATAATATGATAATAAAGTCACACTATAGCATGTCGTCTATAATATGATAATAAAGTCACACTATAGCATGTCGTCTATAATATGATAATAAAGTCACACTATAGCATGTCGTCAATAATATGATAATAAAGTCATACTATAGCATGTCGTCTATAATATGATAATAAAGTCACACTATAGCATGTCGTCTATAATATGATAAAAAAGTCATACTATAGCATGTCGTCTATAATATGATAAGAAAAAGTCACACTATAGCATGTCGTCAATAATATGATAATAAAGTCACACTATAGCATGTCGTCTATAATATGATAATAAAGTCACACTATAGCATGTCGTCTATAATATGATAAAAAAGTCACACTATAGCATGTCGTCTATAATATGATAAAAAAGTCATACTATAGCATGTCGTCTATAATATGATAAGAAAAAGTCACACTATAGCATGTCGTCTATAATATGATAAAAAAAGTCACACTATAGCATGTCGTCAATAATATGATAATAAAGTCACACTATAGCATGTCGTCTATAATATGATAATAAAGTCACACTATAGCATGTCGTCAATAATATGATAATAAAGTCACACTATAGCATGTCGTCTATAATATGATAATAAAGTCACACTATAGCATGTCGTCAATAATATGATAATAAAGTCACACTATGATAATAAAGTCACACTATAGCATGTCGTCAATAATATGATAATAAAGTCACACTATAGCATGTCGTCTATAATATGATAATAAAGTCACACTATAGCATGTCGTCAATAATATGATAATAAAGTCACACTATAGCATGTCGTCTATAATATGATAATAAAGTCACACTATAGCATGTCGTCAATAATATGATAATAAAGTCACACTATAGCATGTCGTCAATAATATGATAATAAAGTCACACTATAGCATGTCGTCTATAATATGATAATAAAGTCACACTATAGCATGTCGTCAATAATATGATAATAAAGTCACACTATAGCATGTCGTCTATAATATGATAATAAAATCACACTATAGCATGTCGTCAATAATATGATAATAAAGTCATACTATAGCATGTCGTCAATAATATGATAATAAAGTCACACTATAGCATGTCGTCTATAATATGATAATAAAGTCACACTATAGCATGTCGTCAATAATATGATAATAAAGTCATACTATAGCATGTCGTCAATAATATGATAATAAAGTCACACTATAGCATGTCGTCTATAATATGATAATAAAGTCACACTATAGCATGTCGTCTATAATATGATAAAAAAAAGTCACACTATAGCATGTCGTCAATAATATGATAATAAAGTCACACTATAGCATGTCGTCTATAATATGATAATAAAGTCATACTATAGCATGTCGTCTATAATATGATAATAAAGTCATACTATAGCATGTCGTCTATAATATGATAATAAAGTCATACTATAGCATGTCGTCTATAATATGACAAAAAAAAGTCACACTATAGCATGTCATCTATAATATGATAATAAAGTCATACTATAGCATGTCGTCTATAATATGATAATAAAGTCATACTATAGCATGTCGTCGATAATATGATAATAAAGTCACACTATAGCATGTCGTCTATAATATGATAAAAAAAAGTCACACTATAGCATGTCGTCAATAATATGATAATAAAGTCACACTATAGCATGTCGTCTATAATATGATTAAAAAAAAGTCACACTATAGCATGTCGTCTATAATATGATTATAAAGTCATACTATAGTATGTCGTCTATAATATGATAATAAAGTCACACTATAGCATGTCGTCTATAATATGATAATAAAGTCACACTATAGTATGTCGTCTATAATATGATAATAAAATCATACTATAGCATGTCGTCTATAATATGATCAAAAAGTCACACTATAGCATGTCGTCTATAATATGATAATAAAGTCACACTATAGCATGTCGTCTATAATATGATAATAAAGTCATACTATAGCATGTCGTCTATAATATGATCAAAAAGTCACACTATAGCATGTCGTCTATAATATGATAATAAAATCATACTATAGCATGTCGTCTATAATATGATTAAAAAAAAGTCACACTATAGCATGTCGTCTATAATATGATAATAAAGTCACACTATAGCATGTCGTCTATAATATGATAAGAAAAAGTCACTATAGCATGTCGTCTATAATATGATTATAAAGTCACACTATATCATGTCATCTATAATATGATAATAAAGTCATACTATAGCATGTCGTCTATAATATGATAATAAAATCACACTATAGCATGTCGTCTATAATATGATTATAAAGTCATACTATAGCATGTCGTCTATAATATGATTAAAAAAAAGTCACACTATAGCATGTCGTCTATAATATGATCATAAAGTCATACTATAGTATGTCGTCTATAATATGATAATAAAGTCACACTATAGCATGTCGTCTATAATATGATAATAAAGTCACACTATAGCATGTCGTCTATAATATGATAATAAAATCATACTATAGCATGTCGTCTATAATATGATAATAAAATCATACTATAGCATGTCGTCTATAATATTATTAAAAAAAAGTCACACTATAGCATGTCGTCTATAATATGATTAAAAAAAAGTCACACTATAGCATGTCGTCTATAATATGATCAAAAAGTCACACTATAGCATGTCGTCTATAATATGATAATAAAATCACACTATAGCATGTCGTCTATAATATGATAATAAAGTCACACTATAGCATGTCGTCTATAATATGATAATAAAATCATACTATAGCATGTCGTCTATAATATGATAATAAAATCATACTATAGCATGTCGTCTATAATATTATTAAAAAAAAGTCACACTATAGCATGTCGTCTATAATATGATTAAAAAAAAGTCACACTATAGCATGTCGTCTATAATATGATCAAAAAGTCATACTATAGCATGTCGTCTATAATATTATTAAAAAAAAGTCACACTATAGCATGTCGTCTATAATATGATTAAAAAAAAGTCACACTATAGCATGTCGTCTATAATATGATAATAAAGTCACACTATAGCATGTCGTCTATAATATGATAAGAAAAAGTCACTATAGCATGTCGTCTATAATATGATTATAAAGTCACACTATATCATGTCATCTATAATATGATAATAAAGTCATACTATAGCATGTCGTCTATAATATGATAAAAAAGTCATACTATAGCATGTCGTCTATAATATGATAACAAAAAGTCACACTGTAACATGTCGTCTATAATATAATTACAAAAAAGTCACACTATAGCATATTCTATTCAATGAAATGTTTTTATTTATCATTCGTGATTTTGTGTTTTTTCTGTTCACAACACAATATTTATATTCAGACATTTTATTGACATTTTGAACCACAAACTAAACCAAGACGTTTATATGATATCTTGGACGGCATGTTATATTTTGACATCATGTGGTCTGATGTTTGCATGTGCTTTTATTCGCAAAAAATGACGTGAAAACGTAATCTATGACATCATCCGAAGCTGAACACTTTTAAACTCTATAAATCCCCTGATGCAAACCGCCTCCTTCCGTTGGGGGTTCAGAGTCTCGGACCGGTCGGCGACATCACCGATAATAGAAGCTGGCGGCGACTGTGAAGACGTCGGACGAGCCTTCGTACGGCGTGATGACGGGTCGAAGGTCTTTCAGCTGCTTGTAGTGGCCGAAGTGTCGGATCCTGTAGGAGCCGGCGGCGGCCGACGGAGGGACGAACCACTCGATGGTGGCGTTACTCTGCTGGCCCGAACCCTTCAGCCAGTGAAACCTGTGACAAGAGACATCTGTGAATATCCTGACGGATGATGAAGGTCGGCAGGACTTCAGGTTTGGACCTCGTCTGGACCCGTTCGGATTTAAAGGTTCTGAAGTGTTTTGATATGATTTTCTGTTTGTAAAAGCTTCAGTGAAACATGATGAAGTAACGTTCTCCATAACTGAAATCACTTAGTAAAACTTGAAGTCTGTCTAAAAGACATAAAGTCCTGGATGACCAACAATCTCCTGCTTCGAAACTCAGACAAAACAGAAGTTCTTGTACTTGGTCCTAAAATCCTCAGATACGCTTTCTCTGATCACTTAGTTACTCTAGATGATGTCATCTTGGCCTCAGCACCACTGTGAGGAACCTTGGGCTAAAGGAAATCTCCAGAACTGCCTTCTTTTATCTACGTAATATTAATAAAATCAGGAAAATCCTTCCTCAGCGTGACGCAGAAAAACTCATTCATGTGTTTGTTACTTCTAGACTAGATTATTGTAATTCCTTGTTGTTAGGATGTCCAAATTACTCATTAAAAACCTGCAGCTGATCCAAAATGCTGCATCAAGAGTACTGACGGGATTTATCAAGAAAGATCATATTTCTCCAGTTTTATCTTCTCTTCACTGGCTTCCTGTGAAATCAAGAATATAATTTAAAATTCTCTTGATGACTTACAAAGCTCTACATGACCAGGCTCCATCATATCTTAGAGATCTTATAGAACCACATCATCCTGACAGATCTTATAGAACCACATTGTTGTAAAGTCTTGCTGTAAAGACTTAAGTGCCATGAAATAACCTGTGTTGTGATTTGGCGCTATATAAATGAAATGAAATGAAATGAAATTGAATAACTGAAGCTTCAAGTTCCACTGAGGTTACATCACAGTTTCCACCTGCACACTGACCTACCTGGTCTCCCATGATGCATCAGTGTGGACGACCTCCCAGGTCTCCGTTCTGTTGTCAAACATCTCCACGGTAACAAAGGTTTTATCTCTCTGCAACAAACACAAGGACGGAAACACTCAGGAACAAGAACCGAAACAAGAGCTAATAGACACAAAACCATGGATGAAAGATTCTCACGATGTCTCCGGAGTTTCTCGGGTTTCCTGCTACGAACGTCACGGAGACGACATCCCCCTGGAAAACATTCAGAAAGAAAAGCTTCATCTCTTTTCCGGAGAAGCAGCAGCGTGTGGTCAGACTGATGCTGGAACATGCAGGTGATGTCAGGTGTTCGTCTCTAGGTGGCGCTGGACGTCGCTTAATAATATTAACACATTGTTATTGTGCGAACTGTGAAAAATCAGCTGTAGAAGTCAGTTCAGACATTTCATTGATATTTTCAGTTAGGATGTTTTTTTAATAATAGTTTTTTTCCATTTAAAAATGTATTTATTTCTACCTTATCAGATTTCCAGATATAATCTTCTGCTCGTGTTCATGTTGCTTCAATAACTGTTTTATTTAACAGCTGCAAATAATAGAAAGTCGGATTTCTGTCTTCTCACCAAACAACCGCTCACAGATATTAAAAACATTTTTGATTTGTTATTTATAACTTTTTCAAATGTTACATCCATTGAAGGACGTCTCCGGCCGCAGTCGGAGCCCCGCGGGACGCCTCGGGTGTGCAGGTGCGTCCTACCTGCCGGTAAACGGGTTCGACCTGCTGCAGGACGTCTCCGAAGCTGCTGTTTGCTGGTTTTTTGTCGACGCGCGCCGCCGGCAGCAGATTGAAGAGGTTCTCCTGGAAGAAGGGCGGCGGCGGGCCACGAGGTAGCGCCGACACCGAGTCCTGAAACACAACAACACATGTAGAGGTCCGCTGAGGCAGAACCGGCTTCTTCTGTTCGGTACCGTGTGTTTGAGTCGTCCACCTGAGCGATGGCTCTGGCCAGGCCGCGGTACGTCTGCACGTACGCACTGAGCGTGTGCGGACCGTAGATGGTGGAAGCTCCTTCGTACCGCTGCACCTGAAGCACACACGGTGACAGCAGCCAGTCAGACCATAATAATCTCATTTCTTTTCAGTAATTGAGATGAATATTATTCATGAATTTTCAAATTATTTCACATAATATTGTAAATAAACAGGATATCGATTGATTCATGTCAAACGATGAAAGTAATCTTGAACAGAACAAAAACAATCAGCTGCAACGTTTGAATGGTTTTTCTGCTCATTAATAATTCAGTAAAATTATAAGTTTTCATGGTAAAAACAGTGAAACAGTCAAATGGGACGTTTTTCACTTCATTTTCCTCAGTTAGAAACTTTTTACTTACAAAACATTGAGTTGTAGTTGAGTATTTTTACTGTTTGGTTTTAATACTGGAACCGAAATAAAACATCCGGTTCTTCCTCCGACCACCACGGTAACTTCCTCATTCTGCCTGATGCCTCTAAACATTACAACTCCCATGAGCCTCAGCGGCGGTGTACCTGGTACTCCTCGTAGGTGGTGATGTAGTGAGTGTAGACGTTACTGAGGCCGGCGATCACCACCTCCATGTTTCTCTCCGCCCCCCCCCGCCTCCAGCTCCTGACACACAATAAACACACAACTTTAAAGTACACAATAATAACTCACAATGATAATATACAATAATAACACAGAAATACAATAATAATGCTGAGAATAATGTCAATAATGAACATTAATGTTTCTCACCTGTTTCACAGCTTCTCGTAACCTCCGACCCGACATGGTGCTGCAACACACACACACACACACACACACACACACACACACACACACACACACACACACACACACACACACACACACACACACACACACATCAGTGTTGTTGTTATCATCGGTTGTATCCATTCATCAACCATCAGTGATGTCATCATCCATCAGTGATGTCATCGTTGGTTTGTGAACATTATGAATCCTCCAGTTCAGATTCTGTCCGTCACCATCTTGTTAGTTCGGAGCGGTTTGGAGCAGGAAGTGACCATATTTGGACGAGCTGGGGGAGGAGCCAGAGGTGGATCTGACCGATCTGATCGGAAACCTGACGATACTACGTCCCGCCCACCGATAGCTGTAACCTGACTGCACCACAGACCTGTCAATCAAACAGACACGCCCCCAGAAACAGGTCTTCTTGAATCTTCTTTTCTAATGAATGAGGGATTATTTTCAGATGGACCTCCAGAAAACTAATAAGAAGGAGTGACTTTAGCTAACAACACCGAGATAACTGATGGACACATTTTATTCACTTTGGATTTGATGAGAGAAGTTGAATGGGAGTCTATGGAGCCGGAGGCTTTTTGGAGCCGACCTCTAGTGGCACTCGCTGGTATTGCAGCTGAAGACACTTCTGGATCAGAACCATTTTACAGACCTGAAGCTACGAACTCTTTTATATCCAGTCTGTGGTTTTATATCCAGTCTGTGGTTTTATATCCAGTCTGTAGTTTTATATCCAGTCTGTGGTTTTATATCCAGTCTGTGTTTTATATCCAGTCTGTAGTTTTATATCCAGTCTGTAGTTTTATATCCAGTCTGTAGTTTTATGTCCAGTCTGTAGTTTTATATCCAGTCTGTAGTTTTATATCCAGTCTGTGGTTTTATATCCAGTCTGTAGTTTTATATCCAGTCTGTAGTTTTATATCCAGTCTGTGATTTTATGTCCAGTCTGTAGTTTTATATCCAGTCTGTAGTTTTATATCCAGTCTGTAGTTTTATATACAGTCTGTAGTTTTATATACAGTCTGTGGTTTTATGTCCAGTCTGCAGTTTTATATCCAGTCTGTAGTTTTATATCCAGTCTGTAGTTTTATATCCAGTCTGTGGTTTTATATCCAGTCTGTAGTTTTATATCCAGTCTGTAGTTTTATATCCAGTCTGTGATTTTATGTCCAGTCTGTAGTTTTATATCCAGTCTGTAGTTTTATATCCAGTCTGTAGTTTTATATCCAGTCTGTAGTTGTATATCCAGTCTGTAGTTTTATATCCAGTCTGTAGTTTTATATCCAGTCTGTAGTTGTATATCCAGTCTGTAGTTTTATATCCAGTCTGTAGTTTTATATCCAGTCTGTAGTTTTATATCCAGTCTGTGGGTGAATCATTATCACGTGTCATTAGTTACGTCATTTCTCCTGGAACAGCAACGACAGCAACAGATCCGATAGTGATGATCTGAATGTCGACAATCTGAGGATGCCAAGGCAGCGGCCAGTTCATCTGTACACACACACACACACACACACACACACACACACACACACACACACACACACACACACACACACACACACACATAAGATAGAGCAGACATCAGATGTGTGATATCATCTGATTTCCCGCCTCCACTCACCTCCCCCGTGCTGAACAGGATTGGTTTGGGATGATGACATTCCTGCGTCTGATTGGACGGCGGGCCCAGCAGAGCGTCTCTGATCCCGTCCCAGAACGGGTCTCCGTCCACCGCGCCTTCACACAGAGACGGAGACAAGTGACATGAGACATGAGACAGATTCAGAGACAGACAGAGTTGAGCTCCGTTGATGAACGGCATCGAGAACAGAACAGTCGATCATCATAGAATCACCCTGAGTGAAGTTCAGGTCTCCTCCTCCATCTGTTGTTCCTGCTGCAAAGCTGTGACCCAGAGCTGGTTTACATGTGCTGACCTGACACACACACACACACACACACACACACACACACACACACACACACACACACACACACACACACACACACACAGACAATTAATAAACTGTCTGAAAAAAATTATGAATTCAACTTTTAAAAATATCTGGGAAAATATCTATAAAGTTGTAATATAATTACCAAAAATGTTTAAAAAAAAAATTGAAATATTTAATTCTTGAAATTATTCATGAAATAGTTCTAAAAAATAAAATCAATATTTTAAAAAGTTTCTGAGAATTCTTCACAAACGGTCATAGAAACAAAGAATGTCTGAGAATATGAAGTTAATGAAAAATATCAATAAAAAAAAAATTTCAATAATAAAATCAAAGATGTGTGTGTGTGTGTGTGTGTGTGTGTGTGTGTGTGTGTGTGTGTGTGCGTGTGTGTGTGCGTGTGTGTGCTGACCGTGTGTGTGTTGTTGATCTGAACAGTCACGTCCGTCATGTTGACCCACTGATGAGCTGAATGAATGAAGCCTGTCACCTCCTCAACCGCGTTTCTATACAGATCCTACAGGGGGCAGCAACATACACACAGGCAGGTTTACGTCACTCCTGAGGACTCTGGCATCAATCCTCCACTGATGGATGGACAGACAGACAGACAGACAGACAGACAGACAGACAGACAGGTACCTTGGCCTTCATGTAGATTTTGTGTCCGATGATCTTCGTGCTGTCGAACATGTCGTCACCGGGTCCGAACGCCTGACACATCTTCGTCTGACAGACACACTTCCTGTTTACTGTCTGCTCATTATAACGTGTGTGTGTGTGTGTGCGTGTGTGCGTGCGTGTGTGTGTGCGTGTGTGTGTGTGTGTGTGTGTGTGTGTGTGTGTGTGTGTGTGTGTGTGTGTGTGTTTACCCCTCCCACAGGACAGGAGCTGTTCAGGTAGTCACAGGGCCGCCCGGTGTTCACACAGTGAGGTCCTCTGGTGTTCGGACTGACGTCTCCAAGGTTACTGGAGGAGAACCCAGCGACGAAGCCTCCCTGAGACACACAGACACACACACAGACACACACACACACACACACACACACACACACACACACACACACGCACACACGCACACACACACGCACGCACACACGCACGCACACACACACACACACACTTTAGCCGACAGTGAACACAGCCCTGAGAACATCTCCAGCTGATGATGACGGTGTCACCTGTCCAGGTAGGTCTCCGGGGTTCTTGTCCTGCTCCAGCAGGTAGGAGGCGTGGCCCATGTTGTCGCTGCTCACCATGCGGTTGGTGTAGTTCATGCTGACGGCGTGGACGGCGAACCAGCTGAGGAGGGAGGAAGGTCAAAGGTCAAAGTTTCACCTACAACGGGCGGTGGAAGCAGAAGATTGAAGTTTCCTACCAGACCATGTTGTTGTTATTACTGTTGTTATTGTTATTATTATTGTTGTCAATTCAGTTCATTGTATTTTGAGTGTAGTATCACCACATGGTCATAATATACTTAAAAGACAGAAAAACACCATTCAAAAGTACAAATATCAGGGAAAACAGTTTTTATCATTATTGTTATTGCTGTTATTGTTGTTGCTGAAGGGCAGCGTTCTCTTCAGCTCAGTGTGGTTCTACCTGAGCATCCCGATCCCGTCTCCGTCCAGATCGGTGAACTTCAGCACCGTCACCTGTCTGTCTGTGTTCCACTTGTACCTGAACAGATCAATAACTGATCAATAATACTGATCAATAATACTAATCAATAACTGATCAATAATACTGATCAATAACTGATCAATAATACTGATCAATAATACTGATCAATAATACTAATCAATAACTGATCAATAATACTGATCAATAACTGATCAATAATACTGATCAATAATACTAATCAATAATTGATCAATAATACTGATCAATAATACTAATCAATAACTGATCAATAATACTGATCAATAATACTAATCAATAACTGATCAATAATACTGATCAATAACTGATCAATAATACTGATCAATAATACTGATCAATAATACTGATCAATAATACTGATCAATAATACTGATCAATAACTGATCAATAATACTGATCAATAATACTAATCAATAACTGATCAATAATACTGATCAATAATACTAATCTATAACTGATCAATAACTGATCAATAATACTGATCAATAATACTAATCAATAACTGATCAATAATACTGATCAATAATACTAATCAATAATTGATCAATGATACTGATCAATAATACTAATCAATAACTGATCAATAATTGATCAATAATACTGATCAATAATACTGATCAATAATACTAATCAATAACTGATCAATAATACTAATCAATAACTGATCAATTATTGATCAATAATACTGATCAATAATGCTAATCAATAATTGATCAATAATACTGATCAATAATACTAATCAATAACTGATCAATTATTGATCAATAATACTGATCAATAATACTAATCAATAACTGATCAATAATACTAATCAATAACTGATCAATAATTGATCAATAATACTGATCAATAATGCTAATCAATAACTGATCAATAATACTGATCAATAATACTAATCAATAACTGATCAATTATTGATCAATAATACTGATCAATAATACTAATCAATAACTGATCAATAGTTGATCAATAACTGATCAATAATACTAATCAATAGTTGATCAATAACTGATCAATAATACTAATCAATAATTGATCAATAATACTGATCAATAATACTAATCAATAACTGATCAATAATACTGATCAATAATACTAATCAATAACTGATCAATAATGTGTTTGTATAATCTAACATGTTAAATGCAGATAAAGCCACTTATGACTTCACGGTTTACAGAGTTTAAATATTCAGTCAGAGGCCCCGCCCCCTGATTCCGAGGCTCCGCCCCCTCCGTGTCCGTCACCTGATCCTCTCTTCTTCAGGGTTGTTCAGGTACGAGTGAGGACTTCTGTTCAGGCTGCTGTCGTCCAGCTCTCCGCTGCTCCGGTAGATCCGGCCGGGCCTCATGTTCCGGTGGGCTCGGTCTATACTCTGGAGACACGGCACATCAGCGGCACCGACCCGTAGAGGGTCCTCGCCCCTCAGATTGACCCACAGTTACCATGGAAACACCCTCGGTAACACACACACCCACCTGGACAATGCCGTTGACCAGCGGCTCCACCGACGCCCTGATGTAACCTTTGCTGCTGATCATGAACAGCGTGTACTGGAAGTATCCAGCTGGACCGCTGTGGGTATGAGAACCACTTAGAACCACGTTCTCCTCACGGTACTCATCCCCGTACTTCACCTGCAGGGCCTGCAGAACCTGCACACACACACATACACACACAGACACACACACACACAGACACACACACACACAGACACACACACACACACACACACACACACACACACACACACACACACACACACACAGACACACACACACACAGACAGACACACACACACAGACACACACATACATACACACACACAGACACACACACACACACACACACACACACAGACACAGACACACACACACACACACACACACACACACACACACACACACAGACACACACACACACACAGACAGACACACACACACAGACACACACATACAGACACAGACACACACACACACACACACACACACACAGACACACACACACACACAGACACACACACACACAGACAGACACACACATACATACACACACACACACACACACACACACACAGACACACACACACACACACACACACACAGACACACACACACACACAGACAGACACACACACACACACACACACACACAGACACACACATACAGACACACACACACAGACACACACACACACACACACACACACACAGACACAGACACACACATACACACACACACACACACAGACAGACACACACACACACACACACACACACAGACAGACACACACACACACACACACACAGACACACACATACATACACACACACACACACACACACACACACACATTTTTAAAGATCATTTGGATAGAGTAAACACACTTCCAGACCTTCTCCTGGTTGTTTTTTACCTCCAGTCGCAGCCTCTGTGATATCATTCCTACGTCTGCGGTGACGAACACGACTCTCCGCCTCCCGTCGTCGATGATGAACGCCCGGCTGTAGAGGCGAGTGTGTATGCCTGCAGCCGTCTGCTGAGGGTTTGCGTAGCCCATCTACACACACACACACACATTAACACAGATACACAACTTAAAAGGGTTTTGATCCTGTATCTGATCACATTTAGTGGAACTGTCCCTTTAAGGCAGCAGAACTGTGTGTGAGCAGCTGCTGTCTGCAGTGCATCATGGGTAATCTGACAAACATCACTGATCACTGTGTTCTGAAGAAAACTTAAAATCAGACAGATTCTCAAGAGACTTCTGAACTGAAGTTTGGGCCTCCTCGGTCTCCCGTGTGGACCTCCAGGACTTCTGTTCACCTCCTTCAGCGTTGGTGTCGGGGGGTTTTGGTACTGACCAGCGGGATCTCAGCTGGCGGTCCGGTGCAGTCAGCCCGGCCCACCCCGATCAGGTAAGGTTTGTGCTGAGGGTCCGGACTGGGAGGAAGAGTTGGTTCTGGACCTGACCGGACATCAGAGACAGGAAGCAGTGCTTTTAAAGGACGATGTCGCTGCTCTTCCACAAACAAACTGATGTAAACACTGAGTGTAAAATCATAAAGACGAACATAAAGAAAAAGTCCGGTTCTGTTCATCTCCTCTCAGATTTGAAGGAGGGACGACTTTCAGCGGCGTAAGATTCCGATTCCTAACCTGTGCATGTTTGACCGGTGGCCGTCAGTACGACCAGCACCACACACACACCCGTCATGAGGAGGAAGAGGACGCAGAGAATCACCTCCAGAGCAGAGAGGCCCAAACACACCGACTTCCTGCCGCCCATCCTGTCCAACAGCAGAGACAACACGAGTCAAAACACAGCGAGTCAAAACGCAGCGACTCAAAACACAGCGAGTCAAAACGCAGCGAGTCAAAACGCAGCGAGTCAAAACGCAGCGACTCAACGCAGCGAGTCAAAACGCAGCGAATCAAAACGCAGCGAGTCAAAACGCAGCGAGTCAAAACGCAGCGAGTCAAAACGCAGCGAATCAAAACGCAGCGAGTCAAAACGCAGCGAGTCAAAACGCAGCGAGTCAAAACGCAGCGAGTCAAAACGCAGCGACTCAAAACGCAGCGACTCAAAACGCAGCGAGTCAAAACGCAGCGAGTCAAAACGCAGCGACTCAACGCAGCGAGTCAAAACGCAGCGAATCAAAACGCAGCGAGTCAAAACACGAGTCAACATGAGTCAAAACGCAGTGAGTCAACACAGCGAATCAAAACACAGCGAGTCAAAACGCAGCAAGTTAAAACACAATGAGTCAAAACACAATGAGTCAAAACACGAGTCAAAACGCAGTGGGTCAAAACACAAGTCAAAACACAATGAGTCAAAACGCAGCGAGTCAAAACACGAGTCAAAACACAATGAGTCAAAACGCAGCGGGTCAAAACACGAGTCAAAATACAGTGAGTCAAAACGCAGCGAATCAAAACGCAGCGAGTCAAAACGCAGCGACTCAAAACGCAGCGAGTCAAAACGCAGCGAGTCAAAACGCAGCGACTCAAAACGCAGCGAGTCAAAACGCAGCGAGTCAAAACGCAGCGAGTCAAAACGCAGCGAATCAAAACGCAGTGAGTCAAAACACGAGTCAACATGAGTCAAAACGCAGTGAGTCAACACAGCGAATCAAAACACAGCGAGTCAAAACGCAGCAAGTTAAAACACAATGAGTCAAAACACAATGAGTCAAAACACGAGTCAAAACGCAGTGGGTCAAAACACGAGTCAAAACACAATGAGTCAAAACGCAGCGGGTCAAAACACGAGTCAAAATACAGTGAGTCAAAACACGAGTCAACATGAGTCAAAACACAGTGAGTCAACACAGCAAGTCAAAACACGAGTCAAAACGCAGCAAGTTAAAACACAATGAGTCAAAATGCAGTGGGTCAGAACAAGTCCAAACACAGTTATTAATGATCAAACAAAACTTTTGTAATAATATATATATATTTTTTTAAATTGTAAAATAATTATATCAAACTGCATCTTTTCAATCAAAATCATAGATTTCTTAGAGGACCTCCACCACATACCTGAGTCCTCCACACTCATAGAAACACACAGACACAGACTGGATCTGAGGTCCTTGAACCTAGAGCCTAGAACCTAGAACCTGGAACCTGAAACCTGAAACCTGAAACCTGGAACCTAAAACCTAAAACCTAAAACCTGGAACCTGGAACCTGGAACCTGGACTCCAGAGTCCTGAAGAAGACCTGAAGAGACGAAGGACCAGAACCTGCAGTGAGACAACAGGACGCTGCTCACCTGTCTGACAGGTGCGTTTCCTCATCCAGCTGTTATCTACCTGATAAACAGGTACACACTCCAAAGGTCTCACACACACACACACACACACACACACACACACACACACACACACACACACACACACACACACACACACACACACACACACACAGATCGGAATCTGATCACAGATAAAAAAAAAAAAAAAATCACAATAAAAGCTCATTCTGTTCTCGACCTTGAACCCACCTCAATTTACAGCTTTTGACCACATAATCTTCATCAGGAGGCGGAGCCACATTAAATGATCTTCATCAGGAGGCAGCGTGGTCACACCTGCAGACACCTGTAGACACCTGCAGACACCTGTAGACACCCGCAGAGACACCTGTAGACACCTGCAGACACCTGTAGACACACCTGTAGACACCTGCAGACACCTGTAGATACCTGTAGACACACTTGTAGACACCTGCAGACACCTGCAGACACCTGTAGATACCTGTAGACACACTTGTAGACACCTGCAGACACCTGCAGACACGTGTGGACACCTGCAGACACCTGCAGACACCTGTGGACACCTGCAGACACACCTGTAGACACCTGCAGATACACCTGAAGACACCTGCAGACACCTGTAGACACATCTGTAGACACCTGCAGACACACCTGTAGACACACCTGTAGACACCTGCAGACACCTGTAGACACCTGTAGACACCTGTAGACACACCTGTAGACACCTGTAGACACCTGCAGACACCTGTAGACACACCTGTAGACACCTGCAGACACCTGTAGACACCTGTAGACACCTGCAGACACCTGCAGACACCTGTAGACACACCTGTAGACACCTGCAGACACCTGTAGACACACCTGTAGACACCTGCAGACACCTGTAGATACCTGTAGACACACTTGTAGACACACCTGCAGACACCTGTAGATACCTGTAGACACACTTGTAGACACACCTGCAGACACCTGTAGATACCTGTAGACACACTTGTAGACACCTGCAGACACCTGTAGACACACCGGTAGACACCTGCAGACACCTACAGACACCTGTGGACACCTGCAGACACACCTGTAGACACCTGCAGACACCTGTAGACACACCTGAAGACACCTGCAGACACCTGTAGACACACCTGTAGACACACCTGTAGACACACACGTAGACACCTGCAGACACACCTGTACACAGCTGCAGACACACCTGCAGACACCTGCAGACACGTGTGGACACCTGCAGACACCTGCAGACACCTGTGGACACCTGCAGACACACCTGTAGACACCTGCAGATACACCTGAAGACACCTGCAGACACCTGTAGACACATCTGTAGACACCTGCAGACACACCTGTAGACACACCTGTAGACACCTGCAGACACCTGTAGACACCTGTAGACACCTGTAGACACACCTGTAGACACCTGTAGACACCTGCAGACACCTGTAGACACACCTGTAGACACCTGCAGACACCTGTAGACACCTGTAGACACCTGCAGACACCTGCAGACACCTGTAGACACACCTGTAGACACCTGCAGACACCTGTAGACACACCTGTAGACACCTGCAGACACCTGTAGATACCTGTAGACACACTTGTAGACACACCTGCAGACACCTGTAGATACCTGTAGACACACTTGTAGACACACCTGCAGACACCTGTAGATACCTGTAGACACACTTGTAGACACCTGCAGACACCTGTAGACACACCGGTAGACACCTGCAGACACCTACAGACACCTGTGGACACCTGCAGACACACCTGTAGACACCTGCAGACACCTGTAGACACACCTGAAGACACCTGCAGACACCTGTAGACACACCTGTAGACACACCTGTAGACACACACGTAGACACCTGCAGACACACCTGTACACAGCTGCAGACACACCTGCAGACACCTGCAGACACATGTAGACACAGCTGTAGACACCTGCGGACACCTGCAGACACACCTGTAAACACCTGCAGACACCTGTAGACACACCTGTAGACACCTGCAGACACCTGTAGACACCTGTAGACACCTGCAGACACCTGCAGACACCTGTAGACACACCTGTAGACACCTGCAGACACCTGTAGACACACCTGTAGACACCTGCAGACACCTGTAGATACCTGTAGACACACTTGTAGACACACCTGCAGACACCTGTAGATACCTGTAGACACACTTGTAGACACACCTGCAGACACCTGTAGATACCTGTAGACACACTTGTAGACACCTGCAGACACCTGTAGACACACCGGTAGACACCTGCAGACACCTACAGACACCTGTGGACACCTGCAGACACACCTGTAGACACCTGCAGACACCTGTAGACACACCTGAAGACACCTGCAGACACCTGTAGACACACCTGTAGACACACCTGTAGACACACACGTAGACACCTGCAGACACACCTGTACACAGCTGCAGACACACCTGCAGACACCTGCAGACACATGTAGACACAGCTGTAGACACCTGCGGACACCTGCAGACACACCTGTAAACACCTGCAGACACACCTGTA
This sequence comes from Embiotoca jacksoni, assembly GCF_022577435.1. Taxonomy (NCBI): domain Eukaryota; kingdom Metazoa; phylum Chordata; class Actinopteri; family Embiotocidae; genus Embiotoca; species Embiotoca jacksoni. Next base: position 197,257 of record NW_027185377.1, read on the forward strand.
GACACACCTGTGGACACCTGCAGATACACCTGAAGACACCTGCAGACACCTGTAGACACACCTGTAGACACCTGCAGACACACCTGTACACAGCTGCAGACACACCTGCAGACACCTGCAGACACATGTAGACACAGCTGGAGACACCTGTAGACACCTGCAGACACACCTGTAGACACCTGTAGACACCTGCGGACACCTGCAGACACACCTGTAGACACCTGCAGACACACCTGTAGACACACCTGTGGACACCTGCAGATACACCTGAAGACACCTGCAGACACCTGTAGACACACCTGTAGACACCTGCAGACACACCTGTAGACACACCTGTCGACACCTGCAGACACCTGTAGACACACCTGTAGACACACACGTAGACACCTGCAGACACACCTGTACACACCTGCAGACACCTGCAGACACACCAGTACACAGCTGCAGACACACCTGCAGACACCTGCAGACACATGTAGACACAGCTGTAGACACCTGTAGACACACCTGTAGACACACCTGTGGACACCTGCAGACACCTGTAGACATTGTCATTGTAGATGTAGATATTATTGTCGATATTGATCAGAGATCAGAGATCAGAACTTCAGAAAGAAAAACGCTGAAAATTTGAGAAACACATTGAGCAGAAGGAGACTGCCGATCAATAAACTGATCAATAAGAGATCAAAACAGGAAATCTATAAACAAAACAAACAAACAAACCAAATAGATCTTATTTTAAAATTTAAAAGTGACATTTAAAATTCTGAAAACATAACTTTACTATTTTTATTGTTTGATTTATTGGTCTTGGTTCTGGTTCTGGTCCTGGTCCTAGTCTGAACTGCTGTCTCACGCGCTGTAAACACCTCGGGACATAAATAAACATACGGGGAGCTCTGGTTTCCGGTCGGACCCGTCTGACTGGTTGTGCTTCTTTTTTACACCTGATGCGGTGCTCCCCCAGCAGAACCCGCCCCGCCTGCCCGGGCCAGGGGAGGTGTGGGTGTATGAACGGAGCAACCCCTTTGGCAGCAGCACGTGTTGTTGACGCAGGCTCCGGATCTCAGACAGTCAGACATCAGGGGGCGGACGGAGGAGAAATCAAACGCTTCTGCGGGTCTGGGGGCGTTCGGTTAGTCCCCGCTCCCCCCGGAGGTCCCTGGTTAATGATTGCGGGTCAGCTGGTCACTTATTGACTGAAGCCGGCGGGACTCTACTGTCACTCTACCGTCACTCAACTGTCACTATACCGGGACTCTACTGTCACTCTACCGTCACTCAACTGTCACTATACCGGGACTCTACTGTCACTCAACTGGGACTCAACTGTCACTATACCGGGACTCTACTGTCACTCTACTGTCACTCAACTGTCACTATACCGGGACTCTACTGTCACTCTACTGGGACTCTACTGCAGGTCCGTCAGCGCCGCCAGGAGGGAGGAGACGGAGGAACTTTATCAACTTTGTTCTTTAACTTTTAAACTCCTTCTCTCCTTCTCCTGATCTCTGCTGCTCAGCTCCGCCCGGCTGGACGCCTCCTCGAGCCGGAGGAGGACTGAGTGAGTCCGCCGGGAGCTTCTTAAATTCACTGTTTTGTGAACGGACTTCTGACTGGCCTTCATGACGGACCCATCACCCATCACACACTAACTGGGACCGGACCTCTTCAGGACCTGCACCGGGACCGGGACCACTGACTGGGTCAGGGAGTCTACCTCAGTCTGCTGCAATGTCTGCTGGGAAACATCCGAGGTTCGGGGTGTCCCCCCCGGACGGCGGGTGGGGCTGGGTGGTCGTCGGATGCTGCTTCATGGTGACGGTGTGCACGCGAGCGGTGACCAGGTAACACGCGCACGTTGATCTATATGTCTTTGTGAGGATCCTCATGAGAAGACCTGATTGTTAGGGGGTGTGTGTGTGTGTGTGTGTGTGTGTGTGTGTGTGTGTGTGTGCGTGTGTGCGTGCGTGCGCATGCGTAGTAAAGAGGTCGACAGGTTTAAACAGATCCACATTTTTCAGAACTGAAGGATCTTGCAGGAACATTCCTCTGAATCAGCAACAAGACAGATGCACAGCAACTACAGCAACTACAGCAACTACAGCAACTACAGCAACTACAGCAACTGTAGCTCCTGTCTCCGTGCCGACCTTTGAACTCTCCGACCCCGTGTTCAGCTGTGGAACTCCAGTGAACGACTGCAGTCTGAACACCTGAACAAACAGCAGCTCCGCGGTGCGTTCAGGAGCTCCTCATGTCATGGACATCACAGCGTCACGTTGACTGGTGTTGTCTTCAGATTCATCACCAACGTTCACCAACCATCACCAAGGCCACTGTGTCTCAGGTCTGTGTCTCAGGGATGTCCCGAGGGACGCCACCATCGTTCACTGATCTCCTTTGGGACGGTCAAAGGTCACTGTTGCCTCTCAAAACTTCACAGAGATGACGACACTTCACATCCAGAAGGTCAAAGGTCACCTGGACTGTGACATCACCGTGTTTCTGATCCTGTTTCAGTGAAACACGTCTTTCTGTGGCGTCACCGTGGTAACGCCCGCCGTCCTCCCTGTGTGAGTGGAGAGTGATCAGGTTTCAGTTGGTTCCTCTTACAGTGACGTCGTCGTCCCTCCCGACGCTCCGAGTAGCTGCAGGTCCTTCAGCGGAGCGGCGGAAGGGACGGCGCTTCGTTGCAGAACATCTGGATCAGAACACAACTGAAGGGGTTAAAACTCAGCTGTCTCTTACCATGACCTTTGACCTCAGCCGGGCATCCCTCCTTCCCCCCTGCTCTGACCTCAGACACACACTTCCTGTTTACAGTTTACACACCAGTCCAGCTCCAGAACTCAGACTGGTTCTGATGAGCCACGTGGTTCTGCTGCAGAACATTCAGTCCACAGGCTCTCATCTCCGGCTGCTCCATTGTTCCCAGTTAATAACCAGTTAATTACCAGTTAATAACCCGTTAATGACCAGTTAATAACCCATTAATGACAGTTAATAACCAGTTAATAACCTGTTAATAACCAGTTAATAACCCGTTAATGACCAGTTAATAACCCATTAATGACAGTTAATAACCAGTTAATAACCTGTTAATGACCAGTTAATAACCAGTTAATAACCCATTAATGACCAGTTAATAACCCATTAATAATCCATTAATGACCAGTTAATAACCAGTTAATAACCCACTAATGACCAGTTAATAAACCATTAATAACCCATTAATGACCAGTTAATAACCAGTTAATAACCTGTTAATGACCAGTTAATAATAATAATAATAATAATAATTGTTTCCAGTCAAACTGCCCAGCTGGTCGGTGCTCCCAGTTTCTCAAACATTGCGTAATGAGACGTTTAGTCTTTTTCAGCCTGATCAGGAATCAGAAAAGCTGTTGCACAACACACACACACACACACACACACACGTACACACACACACACACACACACACACACACACACACACACAGATAAACACACACACACACACACACACACACACACACACACACACACACACACACACACACACACAGATAAACACACACACACACACACAGATAAACACACACACACGCACACACAGATAAACACACACACACACACACACACACACACACACACGTACACACACACACACACACACACACACACACACACACACAGATAAACACACACACACACACACACACACACACACACACACACACACACACACACACACACACAGATAAACACACACACACACACACAGATAAACACACACACACGCACACACAGATAAACACACACACACACACACACACACACACACACACACACACACACACACACACACACACAAGGGCTCAGACTATATAACACTGAACTGCTGTGAAACGCTGACTCGTCTCAGCTGATAAACTCCAGCTGTCTGATAATGTATCAATAACCAATCAGCTGATTGATTTCCTGTTTCATTCATCAACGTATTTTTGATGCTGTGGCTGTCATGTCGTTACCGTGGGTACAGCCAGCTTCGTTGTGTACAGTTGCCGTGGTTACAGCCGTTTACTCGTCGTGTCCAAGTGAATCAGATGTCAGTAACAATCTCTCCGACCCGACTCCGACCTCACGCGAGTGGAGTGGGCGGAGCTGTGGAGTGGGCGGAGCTTCACTTTGACAATTGACGGCTGTCACAGAGTTAACCACGACTCGGCGAAAAAGGTATAATCAGTGATGACGCGGCGGAAAAAGTGTTTTAAATCTACGCTGGCTTCCTCTGCACGGCAGCAGCAGAGCATCATGGGTATTTTAGTGTCTATCCTCCACAATCTGACCTTTGACCCTCCTCTCGTCTGCAGGTGCATCTCCATCTTCTTCGTGGAGTTTCAGGGTCACTTCAGGACGGACTACGCAGCCACGGCATGGATCCACAGCCTGGTGGACTGCACCACCATGCTCTGTGGTCAGTACCCGTCCGACCCGGTTCAGGAGGTGACATGAGAGACCCGGGTCACATGACAGTGTGTGTGTGTGTGTGTGTGTGTGTGTGTGTGTGTGTGTGTGTGTGTGTGTGTGTGTGTAGCTCCGGTGGGCAGCCTGGTGGGGAACCGCTGGTCGAGCCGCGTGGCGGTCATGGTGGGCGGAGTCCTGTCGTCCTGCGGCCTCCTGCTCAGCTCCTTAAGCAGCAGCCTGGAGATGCTGTACTTCAGCCTGGGCGTCCTCACAGGTCTGAGACACGTCCTCACTGCGTCCTTACTGTGTCCTCGCTGCATCCTGAATCTGTCCTCACTCCATCCTCACTGTGTCCTCACTGCATCCTCACTGGGTCCTCACCCCGTCCTCACTGCATCCTTAATCTGTCCTCACTGGGTTCTCACTGTGTCCTCACTCCGTCCTCACTGCGTCCTCACTCATCCTCAATGCGTCCTCACTGTGTCCTCACTGCATCCTCACTGCGTCCTCACTGCATCCTTAATCTGTCCTCACTGCGTCCTCACTGCATCCTCACTCATCCTCAATGCGTCCTCATTGTGTCCTCACTGCATCCTCACTGCGTTGTCACTCCGTCCTCACTGCGTCCTCATTGTGTCCTCACTGCATCCTAACTGCATCCTCACTGGGTCCTCACTGGGTCCTCACTGCGTCCTTAATCTGTCCTCACTGCGTCCTCACTCTGTCCTCATTGTGTCCTCACTGCGTCCTCACTGCATCCTCACTGTGTCTCCGTACCCGTTAAAACCTTGTGTCTCTGCAGGGGTGGGCTTCGCCCTCTGCTACACCCCCTCCATCGCCCTGGTGGGTTGTTACTTCCGCCGCAGGAAGGCGTTGGCGTACGGCGTCGCCATGTCGGGCAGCGGCATCGGGACCTTCGTGTTGGCGCCGGTCGTTCAGCTGCTCATCGAGCGTTACTCGTGGAGAGGCGCGCTGCTCGTCCTCAGCGCCTTCGTCGCCAACCTCTGCGTCTGTGGAGCGCTGCTGCGACCAATCACACTGCAGGAGGGGGAGGAGCCACGTGACGAGAAGCAGCCGTGTACGTACTGTTGTTACCAACGCTGCAGTACTCTGCAACTGTGCAATATCTCCGTAGCAACCATCCCAAACACCCTAAGAGACCACCCTGAACACCATAGCAACCACTTAGCAACCACCTGGAAATCCATGAAATACCGCAAACACCAAAAAAAAAAACACTGTGGAAAGGCACTACCACCTAATAACACCCTAGCAACCGCTAACACCCTAGCAACCGCTACCTCCCCATCAGCTGATCATCCGTGGGTTCTGTTTCAGGTGACGTTTCGTCGCAGGACACCGAACTCGCCTTGAAGCTGTCCAAAGAATCCACGAACAGCTGTTTGTCATCGGCCACGCTGCTGCCCCTGCCGCTGCGGCCGGGAAACCCCGTCCCCGGTCTGAACAGGAGGCGGTGCTTCAGCTCCTGCTTCCTGTCCGGTGAGGAGTACCGCTTCCTGCTGCTGCCGGACTTCCTGGGCCTGGCGGCGTCCTTCCTGTTCCTGGCCAGCGGCTGCAGCCTCCCCTTCGTCTACCTGGTTCCGTTCGCGCTGAGCGCCGGCGTCGGCCAGCAGCACGCCGCCTTCCTCATGTCCATCCTGGGAGTCGTCGACATCCTCGGGAACATCACCTTCGGCTGGCTGACGGACAGGAGGTACGGCGCATCCTACAGTTTATTAATCGGTGTGGGAACAGTCCGGGTCAAAGGTCAGAGTTCATAAAGACGTTTTAGGATTTTTAGAAAATATTCTACTTCAGTGTCAAACTCGTCAGGAAGCAGAGGAAACGAACTTTGACCTTTGACAGTCTCAGCCAATCACTGCTCGAGCCGAACGAGAAACTGCTGAACTGACCTCAGATCAGACTGAACGTCCTCATGCAGGTGAAAATAGGCCTCAAACACAGCCATGTTTTGTGGGCGGGACTGTTTGATTGACAGGCCTGTGGTGCAGACAGGTTTCTAGTGTAGGTGGGCGGGGCTTAGTTTCCTTTACTCCTCTTCTGCTCGTCCAAATATGGTCACTTCTGGCAAAATATCAAGAAAGTGAAACACGTTTATAATTATTAGTCAGAGTGAAGCTGCTGTTATTGATCAGCTGTTTGTGACCTTTGACCCTTCATGTTCCTGCTGCCACGTTTGTACAGTTGATTATTGAGCTGCAGCGATGTCACAAACAGTTCAAAAGAACAACAGGAACACATCGAACCGACTGTTAAAGTTTAAACTAAAGTTAAAGTTGTCGAACCCGATGAACTCTGACGATGACGTCGTTCACCGCGTCGTCAATAAACCCGAACAGAACAACATCGGTGTTATAGAACCCAAACGGCAGCTGACCTCTGACCTGCAGATAAAACCTGCAGCGACGCTGAAACACTTTGTTCGACTGATGTTTTTTTTCCGTGCTGGCTCCTCCCACTGCGGTCAACGCTGACTTCCTATTTGTGTCCAGGGGTCTGAAGCCGCACCGTCTGGCCTGTTACGTGGTCGCCGTGGCGATGGAGGGTCTCTGCTGCCTCTTCGTGCCGCTGCTGCGCTCCTTTGCGCTCCTCGTGCCCTTCGCCGTCCTCTACGGTTACTTCGACGGCGCCTACGTGGCGCTGATCCCCGTGGTGACGTCGGACGTGGTGGGAACGCCGTACCTGTCGTCGGCGCTGGGCGTGGTCTACTTCCTCCACGCCATCCCGTACCTGCTCAGCCCGCCCGTCGGAGGTGAGGGAAACGGCGCCACTCTTCAGCTTCATTCAAATATTACAATCACTGTCAATCTATAAATGTATGACATCACTGTGACATCATCGGGGTCGTGACGTCACGCCTAGACGACCTGAAACTCTTCTTCTCCCGCAGGCTGGCTGGTCGACGTCACAGGAAGTTACACGGCCACCTTCTTCCTCAGCGGCGCCGCCCTGCTGGCCAGCGCGCTCGTGCTCGCCACCGTCGCCGGTATCCGCCGCTGTCACCTGATCGCCGTCGCCATGGATGCCAGGCTCGAGCCCCTCCCCCCTCAGCCCGACCAATCGGGCTGCTTCGTCAAAGAGGCCGTCGGTCGGGGCGTGGCCTCGTAGCCTCACAGAACAACCGATCATTGGCCGAGGCAGGCGCCAATCAAATGATGGTTTCTCAGAAAGTGGATTCTCTGAAAGTCTAACAAAGAATCAAAAACACTTATATTTTTACTTTGAGTCATTCAGACAAAATCTCATTGTTTGTCTGTTTGTGGGCGTAAACTTCGGTCACATGACAAACTCAAGACCGCGAAGAGAAGACGACGAGCTAACAGAAAAAAAAAAAAACGAGTTAAAGGAGCTGCAGATGTTCGGCGTCTCAAAGACGCCAAAAATGAGTTTTTCTTTAAAGTGTTATTTTTTTTTAAACTTCATCTAAAATACACATTTTCATCTTATTCAACAGTAAATACATTAAAAAGTACAAATCACTGATGTATTTCAGATCATTTTATTTTATTTAAACATTTTAAATCTTCCGTACACGTAAAATAATTGTTTTTAATTCCAGTTACATTTTGTACATGAATGAATTTAATGTTTTTCTGTTTGTTTCATTTGTTGTTATTGTTTATTACGATGAGACGACCCTGAACGCACCGCCAGGATTTTTAGCCGTTTAGTACCAAATCACATTTTATCGATCCGTCGTCGGTTTTATTGAGTCGATCTGAAGTCGTTGGATTTGTTTCGTGCGGCTGCAGGAAGCTGAACTCTGCTTCCAGTGAAGTCGGAGGAACGCCGACCTCGTCAGGTTTTTAACTCTGGTATTAATTAACAGTAAAGTGGTGGAAATATTCTGTTCAATCATCACCAGCCGGTTAAAAAGTAGCGTTTCTACATTAGAACATGGAGAGCTGTGAACATCCGTGTTGTCCGACCGTGTTACAGACAACATGGAGTTTTATTTGTTCTTAATGTCCATCAATAAAAGTTTCATCCTGCCACGTTGGTTTCCTTCTGCTTTTTACATCATTTGTTTTTCTATATTTTTAACAGCCTGTTTGTGCATCTTTTAATACAAAAAATAATTTCGTCCATATTGATTAAACATTTTTTAACTTATTTCAGAACATTTATATTTGCAATTTTCACACTGACCATTAATTTCAGTTCTTTATTAACATATCCGATCATAAATATATTAGTATTTTTTTGACCATTTAATTTTGGATCAGGTTGTTGGCTATTATTTTGAAGGTTAGAATGAAGCTTTATTCGGCACTTCCTGCTCTGCGGGGCGTTTCGATGCATTTACAGGAATCGTTTTTATAATAAAGAGCAGACGGAGTACTGATCGTTGTCTCTTTATTGAAACAGAAAAACTAAAAACCTAAAATAATCAAACTGTACACGTATTTAAAACCGATGAGAACGCAGAGCGGAAACCATGTCATCAGTGTGGTCACATGATGATGATGTCACTTCCTGCACGTTTTAGAGCGCAGCTGTCTCTTAATGATGAGGTGATCGCTGTCTTTGTCGTCCTCGACTCCTCCCGACATCTGACGGCAAAAACAACCAACCATTAAACACGAACACGCAATGTTTGGCTCATCAATTTCTGAAAACACCGTAGTGTTTGAAAAACTTTACCAAAACCTGTCTGTCTTCACAAAAACGCTTTAAGAAAAACGTTCTGGTGTTATGAAAATGTCCAAACTTTATTAACAACAGTCTTGCTTTACAAAAATGTTGTTAATTCAAAAAAAGATGTGCGGTTTAAGGAAACCTTTACGAAAACCTCCTCGTCTGTAGCTGGCTGGTCTCACCGTGTGTGGGGAGTCCTGCAGCGGAGACAAGGCGTCTATCTTATACAGTTTCCTGCGCCCTCGTCTGGGTTTTGTTGCCGTGGTGACCGTCTCCTTCTCCGCCGAGTGTCCACTGACCAGACCGATGATGGTTTTAGCTGCAAAGGCAGTAAAAGACATTTATTGTTTATTAAAGGGAATAAAAACCATGATGACACCATCATGTCTCCTGCAGCTGATTGGCTATCAGGACAAACTCAAAACAGCAGCGCCCTCCTCTGGTTCACTCTGTCACTGCAGCAGGGAGGTGATGGACTGACCTTTGCTGCCCAGGATGGACGGAGAGCTCTGGATCAGGTCTCCGATCTTCTGCAGAGCGCCGTCTCGCTTCTCCTGCACCACAGAAGATGGATTTAAGTTGGCTGCTGTTTACCCACGTCTCCTCAAACCCCTCCCCTTTCTCATCAGACTCCTCCCCCATTTCATCAGACCCCTTCCCCATCTTATCAAACTCCCGTTTCTTCAGACCCCTCCCCTCTCCTCAGACTCCTCCCCCGTTCCCTTCATGTTCCTCACCTCCTTGTTGCGGGTGGTCCCTCTCCCTTTGTTCCTCTTGTTCTCACTGAGCACCAGGTCCTGAAACACAGTGACAGTTTCACCTCTGCAGGTTCTCCAGAAGTTAAACCAGCTGATGATGATGTCACATGTCGGTGTGATCTCACCTCCACCTCGCAGCTCTTCCTCTTCCTCCCACCGGTTCTGGGGGTTTTCTTCCTGTCGGCCATGTTGGACCTCAGAGGTGAAACACCTTCATCCTGATAATGAAAAACAATTTAGTGACGCAGACTAAACTAACGCAGACAAGACGTATGCTGCAGACAACGAAACGCCCTCTCTTTACGTAAAATACGTTTATTTACGTAAAATACGTTTCTTTACGTAAACCACGTTTCTTTACGTAAACCACGTTTCTTTACGTAAACCACGTTTCTCTACGTAAACCACGTTTCTTTACGTAAACCACGTTTCTTTACGTAAACCACGTCTCTTTACGTAAAATGTTTCTTTACGTAAACCACGTTTCTTTACGTAAACCACGTCTCTTTACGTAAAATGTTTCTTTACATAAACCACGTTTCTTTACGTAAACCACGTTTCTTTACGTAAACCACGTTTCTTTACGTAAACCACGTCTCTTTACGTAAAATGTTTCTTTACGTAAACCACGTTTCTTTACGTAAACCACGTCTCTTTACGTAAAATGTTTCTTTACATAAACCACGTTTCTTTACGTAAACCACGTTTCTTTACGTAAACCACGTTTCTTTACGTAAACCACGTTTCTTTACGTAAACCACGTTTCTTTACGTAAACCATGTTTCTTTACGTAAACCACGTCTCTTTACGTAAAATGTTTCTTTACATAAACCACGTTTCTTTACGTAAATCACGTTTCTTTACGTAAACCACGTTTCTTTACGTAAACCACGTTTCTTTACGTAAACCACGTCTCTTTACGTAAACCACGTTTCTTTACGTAAACCACGTTTCTTTACGTAAACCACGTTTCTTTACGTAAACCATGTCTCTTTACGTAAAATGTTTCTTTACATAAACCACGTTTCTTTACGTAAATCACGTTTCTTTACGTAAACCACGTCTCTTTACGTAAACCACGTTTCTTTACGTAAACCACGTTTCTTTACGTAAACCATGTCTCTTTACGTAAAATGTTTCTTTACATAAACCACGTTTCTTTACGTAAATCACGTTTCTTTACGTAAACCACGTTTCTTTACGTAAACCACGTCTCTTTACGTAAAATGTTTCTTTACATAAACCACGTTTCTTTACGTAAATCACGTTTCTTTACATAAACCACGTTTCTTTACGTAAACCACGTTTCTTTACGTAAACCACGTTTCTTTACGTAAACCACGTCTCTTTACGTAAACCACGTCTCTTTACGTAAACCACGTCTCTTTACGTAAAATGTTTCTTTACATAAACCACGTTTCTTTACGTAAATCACGTTTCTTTACATAAACCACGTTTCTTTACGTAAACCACGTTTCTTTACGTAAACCACGTCTCTTTACGTAAACCACGTCTCTTTACATAAACCACGTTTCTTTACGTAAATCACGTTTCTTTACATAAACCACGTTTCTTTACGTAAACCACGTTTCTTTACGTAAACCACGTCTCTTTACGTAAACCACGTTTCTTTACGTAAACCACGTTTCTTTACGTAAACCATGTCTCTTTACGTAAAATGTTTCTTTACATAAACCACGTTTCTTTACGTAAACCACGTTTCTTTACGTAAACCACGTTTCTTTACGTAAACCACGTCTCTTTACATAAACCACGTTTCTTTACATAAACCACGTTTCTTTACGTAAACCACGTTTCTTTACGTAAACCACGTTTCTTTACGTAAACCACGTTTCTTTACGTAAACCATGTCTCTTTACGTAAAATGTTTCTTTACATAAACCACGTTTCTTTACATAAACCACGTTTCTTTACATAAACCACGTTTCTTTACATAAACCACGTTTCTTTATGTAAAAAATGTCTCTTTACGTAAAATGTTTCTTTACGTAAACCACGTTTCTTTTTGTAAAAAACATGTTTATTTACGTAAATTACGTTTATTTGTAAATTACGTTTCTTTACGTAAACCATGTCTCTTTACGTAAAATGTTTCTTTACATAAACCACGTTTCTTTACATAAACCACGTTTCTTTACGTAAACCACGTTTCTTTACGTAAACCACGTTTCTTTACGTAAACCACGTCTCTTTACATAAACCACGTTTCTTTACATAAACCACGTTTCTTTACGTAAACCACGTTTCTTTACGTAAACCACGTTTCTTTACGTAAACCACGTTTCTTTACGTAAACCATGTCTCTTTACGTAAAATGTTTCTTTACATAAACCACGTTTCTTTACATAAACCACGTTTCTTTACATAAACCACGTTTCTTTATGTAAAAAATGTCTCTTTACGTAAAATGTTTCTTTACGTAAACCACGTTTCTTTACATAAACCACGTTTCTTTATGTAAAAAATGTCTCTTTACGTAAAATGTTTCTTTACGTAAACCACGTTTCTTTATGTAAAAAACATGTTTATTTACGTAAATTACGTTTATTTGTAAATTACGTTTCTTTACGTAAACCACGTCTCTTTACGTAAACCATGCGTCTTTATGTAAACCACGTTTCTTTACGTAAACCACGTTTCTTTACGTAAACCACGTCTCTTTACGTAAACCGCGCTTCTGTACGTAAACCACCTTTCTTTACGTAAGCCACGTTTCTTTACGTAACATACATTTATTTACGTAAACCAAGTTTCTTTACGCAACACGTTTATTTATGTAAACCACATTTCTTTACGTAAACCACATTTATTTACGTAACCTGCGTTTCTTTACGTAAACCACGTTTCTTTATGTAAAATACGTTTATTTACGTAAAATACGTTTATTTACGTAAACCACGGTTCTTTACGTAAACCACGTTTCTTTATGTAAACGTTTCTTTACGTAAACCACGGTTCTTTACGTAAAATACGTTTCTTTACGTAAAACACATTTCTTTACGTAAACCACGTTTCTTTACGTAAAATACGTTTATTTACGTAAACCACGGTTCTTTACGTAAACCACGTTTCTTTACGTAAAATACGTTTATTTACGTAAACCACGTTTCTTTACGTAAACCACGGTTCTTTATGTAAAATACGTTTCTTTACGTAAACCACGTTTCTTTATGTAAAATACGTTTCTTTACGTAAACCACGTTTCTTTATGTAAAATACGTTTCTTTACGTAAACCACGGTTCTTTATGTAAAATACGTTTATTTACGTAAACCACGGTTCTTTATGTAAAATACGTTTATTTACGTAAACCACGGTTCTTTATGTAAAATACGTTTATTTACGTAAACCACGGTTCTTTACGTAAACCACGTTTCTTTATGTAAACGTTTCTTTACGTAAAACACGTTTCTTTATGTAAACCACGTTTCTTTATGTAAAATACGTTTATTTACGTAAACCACGGTTCTTTACGTAAACCACGTTTCTTTACGTAAAAAACATGTTTCTTTACGTAAATTATGTTTCTTTATGTAAAATACGTTTATTTATGTAAACCACGGTTCTTTATGTAAAATACGTTTATTTACGTAAACCACGGTTCTTTACGTAAAAAACATGTTTCTTTACGTAAATTATGTTTCTTTACGTAAACCACGTTTCTTTACGAGAACTCGAAGGATAAAACCATTAAAACGGTCTTCAGACAGTTGGAAGGTGAATGTACTGACAGCTTATCGAGCGTGACGAAGATGAAGGTTGACACTCACCTGTGCGTCTCCCTGCAGGTGAGTCAGTCGCGCCACCTCCTTCTTCACCTTCTCCAGCTCCTGCCTCCCCCTCCTCTCCTGGAGTCGCTGCAGCTCCTCCTTCAGCTCCTCCACCAACGGCACCTTCCTCTCCTCCAGCGCCCTGTTCTCCTTCTCCTCCTCTTCCTCCTTCTTCCTCTGCAGATCTGAAAGGACAAACGTCCACCGTGAAAAACCAGGATGTTTCTCATCCACACGTCTCCACTGTGTCTCCATGGTTACCTCGTTTCAGCGTCTCCACCTGCCGTCTGATGTCCACCAGAAGTTTGTCCTTCTCCAAAATGACTCGACGCAACTCTGACACACAAAAAACATCCGTCAGCCAATCAGCTGTCAGATTGACAGGTAGGTCATCAAACCCTCCTCCTCCTCACCTCCTGCCTCTCTCCTCCGCTCCTCCTCTGTCTTCTCCATCTCCTCCAGTCTCCCTCTCAGAGCTCCGCCCGCTGACTCAAGCTCCGCCCTCTGAATCTGCAGTTGCTGGGAGAATTCTGCTCTCTGATTGGCCGGTGCCTCTCTCAGCTCAGCACATCTGTTCTCACTGCAGGAGGAGAGGAGACGAGGAGAGGAGGAAAGGAGACAGAAGAGGAGACAAAACAGGGAGACTTGTTTTGATGAGTATTAATAGTGACTCAGCAGTTTTCTGGTCACCTGTTCCTCCTATATATTGATCAGTATTGATCACCTTTGTGTCAGCTGATCCTCCAGCTGCTTCTTGTCTCTCTGCAGCTCTTCGATCTGTTTGGATTTCTGAGCCGACCTCTGCAGCGCCGCCTCGCTCTCCTTCTTCAGCTCTTCAATGGCAGCGTGGAAGACACTGCTGCTCCGCCCCTCCTCCCCCTGAACCAACCAATCAATCGATCAACCAGTCGCTCAGTAACGTGAGGAACTCTTTCACTCCCTCCCCTTCATGAATAAAGAGAGAACCTTGACTTCCTGTCTGAGACGATCCACTTCCTGTTTCAGGCTGTTAATGGAGTTGGTCTTCTCCTCTGATTGGCTCTCCAGGTCCTGGAGGCGGGTCCTTATGGTGGTGACCTGCTCTGATAGGCTGTCAGACCTGTCCGTCTGACATTGGAGCTCCGCCTGCAGGCCACTCACCTGGACAGGTAACAAACACATACCCATCATCATCAGAAGAAGAAGCACAAGAAGAAGCAGAGAAGAAGAGGAAGAAGAAGAGGAAGAAAAAGCAGAAGAAGAAGAAGAGGAAGAAGAAGAAGAAGAAGAAGAAGAGCAGCACCTCCTTCTGCAGCTGTGCCCTGCCGGTGATCAGAGCTCGGTTCTCCTTTCTCTCCGTCTCCAGGGACGACAGCAGCGACGGACAGCTCACACACTCGTCCAGATCTACCGGAGGAGGACACGACCAGAAGTATGTGGACACACCATCCTGTGTTTCTCTATGTTAACTGGGCCGCTGTGTGTCCACATACTTTTGACCTTCAGCTCCTACCTGTCAGCTTCTGCAACTTCTGCTCCAACAGGACCTGCTCCTTCTTCAGCTCCTCCACCTCCTCCTCCTGCCTCCTCAACTCCGCCTCCCACCGCATCTTCTCTCTCTGCACCTCCTCCTCCTGTCCCCTCTTCCTCCTCTCCTCCCTCCCTCTCAGCTCACTGATGGTCTCCTCCTTCTGGTTGTTCTCCTCCTGCAGCCTCCTGATCTCCTCCTCAAGACCCACTGAGGATATAGAATATAAAGACAATGAAGGTTTTACAGGTTGAACCTTTCTCCTCCTCCTCTTCCTCCTCCTACCTCTCTCCTCTTTGTC
>NW_027185377.1:220228-222728 GCF_022577435.1 Embiotoca jacksoni
GGTGAAGGTCTTCCCGGCGTTGGTGACTCCGTACGTGAACACCAGACAGTTTCCTCCCTGCAGAACATCTCGGACTCGACCACGAACTGAGCCCTCGAACACCTGCCGCTGACGGGCCTCCGGACCGAACACCTGGACGACCACGACAACAACAGGAAAACGGGGTTTAACGACTGAACAACAGGCGGAGCCACGCAGAGACAGGTGAGGTCAAGTGGACAGTGATGATGTCACAGGTACCTGTGTGAAGGTGAACCTCTGGGCTGTTTGTGGGAGGGACTTGTCGCTCTGTCGGTTTGACTGACAGCTCCGAGGAGCCTTGAGGACCACCGTGTCCGGACCCTCGATGGTCACACAGTCCTACAGGGGGAAACACACCTGTTGTTCTGTCGCCACGGAGACCAGGATGTCTCACAGAGAGACCCACTGATGTTGCAGATCAATAATCAATGACAGGAGACCTAGATGTGTTGTTTCCATGGTTACCAAGTTACCTGAGGCTGTCCGTTGTCGCTCTCGGCTGTAGTGAACGGTCGAACCCGCAGGTACACTTGCAGGTTCTCTGTGGGACACTTACTGCTGTCCTGCTGACAGACAAACACCACCCGTCAACAACCAATCACAGCCTCCCGATCAGCTGACCCGCCCCGACAGGTGGACCTACCTGCTCTGGCAGAGAGTCGAACTCATCCAGCAAATCTCTCTTGATGTCATCCACCACCACGTGGCCGACTCTCTCTGGCTTCCCGCCTAAACACGACTCCATCATCTCTGCTGACACACACACACACGTAAACAGCGACAACATAATCTGCTGCTCAACAGCGCCCTCATCAGGTCAGTCCGGATAGTTCGGTCGGAAAAAAACACTCCCTCCAGTGCTGGATAGAAACAGCAAAGGGTCTTTAAACAGAAATCACTGATATCATTTCACCGCCGATTTCTCCGGGAGGTCCTCACGGGTCGAACACAACCTTTAGTCTCCTTCTTGTTTGCAGGAAATCGAGTTGACAAATAAGATCGTTTAAATGCGAAGATATCTTAACGGAGTTCGGCTGTTAGCAAAACGAAAACAAACGTGGAGTAAACTGTAAACACAGATCGGCACCACACATATACGCATCATCACAACAAAAAGATCAACAATAAACAACAGAATAAACAGGAAACAACATTTTGATGCTTTAAAAAAAGAAACCCAAAAAACCGCTACTTTTGTTGTTAGCATTAGCCACAACTAGCTGACCCTCATGTTCATACACGCTGGCGCGTTTTATTTTAACGTGTTTTTAAGGAACGTAACTTCACGTTATATCACAGCTGCACGACGTAAACCGACATTTCATCAAACTCACTCGGTATCTTTTATTAACGGCACACCGGGTCGCTGCCATTAGCTTCGGCTGCTGCTGCTCCGCGGTCAAATTTTTAAACTGCGACCAATCGGAAGTCCTGCAGAGCAACACGTCACAGATCTCTCGTCAGGATCTCGCGAGACTATTTGGCTCGAGAGAAATATTACTAACAAATTGAAATAAATAGTAAAACAATTAAACTATACAACAATAAAAATCCAATAATGCAAAAATAAAGTAAATAAAGAAAAATAAAATAAAATAGTAAATACATGAATTCAAATAAATAAAATATGATCTAGTTGCAAATTCATAAATTATCATTTGAATTTTTGTACAAATAAATTACTTCTAGACAGAAACAGTTTTTTGGGGTATAATGCTTTAAAGTTTAAGGACAATTTAAATGGTAGAATGACGTCATCAGGACAGCAGAACCTCTGAACATCTTCCACCACAAACTAAAAACACTCCTCCTCCTCCTCCTCCTCTTCCTGCTCCTCCTCTTCCTCCTCTTCCTCCTCCTACTCTTCCTGCTCTTCCGCCTCCTCCTTCCTCCTCCTCCTCTTCCTCCTCCTACTCTTCCTCCTCTTCCTCCTCCTCCTCCTCTTCCTACTCCTCCTCCTCCTCCTACTACTCTTCCTGCTCCTCCTCTTCCTCCTCTTCTTCCTCCTCTTCCTACTCCTCCTCCTCCTCTTCCTCCTCCTACTCTTCCTGCTCCTCCTCCTCCTCCTCCTCCTTCCTAAAAATAAATTTTAAAAATAAAATAATAAAGAAGTAAACAGTGTCGAGTGAGAGTGACGTCATCCAGGCGGGACAGCGGGAGCTGAAGGATTAGCGGATTAGCTCCTCTGAGAGCTGCAGCCGATTTAAAACATGGTTTTAGATCAAAGTGAGTCCGTTAAACGGTTTTAAACGTCGCGGCGTCACAAACGGCGAGGAAGGACGGAAGACGGTGGCGCGAGGAGACGCAGCACAGCGGTTTCCTTGACAACGGAGACGACAGGTGGGTCTGTTGTTGTTGTTGTTTTTACTCTTATTGATCAAGTTTTTCTGTTTATGACGTCACATTTACTGTCAACAGACGAGTTAACAGCGGCTATAATGCTCCAAGCTAACTGGGCTAATTTAATGACGTAAACGGT
>NW_027185377.1:227728-230228 GCF_022577435.1 Embiotoca jacksoni
CCGAGGAGGCGGACGACTTCGTCCACCTGCACAAACATCAGCCAATCAGGCGGCAGGTGAGCTGCTCGATCACAGCGATGGTCCCGGGGAGGCGGAACCAATCGACAACAGGAAACTATCAAAACCCTCATTATTATTTAAACATCCTCCTTTTTATCACGTTGTTGTAAATAAAACGTGATGACGAGGCGGTGACATCATGTGACGGACAGCTCGGCGTTCTCCTTTCAGACGGTCATCACCTGCATCGGGACCCTGAAGAAGAGCACGGCGGACGAGGACGGCGTCAGCTGCCTGGTGATCGGCACCGAGAGCAACGACGTCTTCGTCCTCGACCCCGAAGCCTTCATCGTCCTCTCCAAGGTGAATTCCCATCATGCACTGCAGCGTAACGACCGCACGTTTTCTCCGTCATTACCTGACCTTTAGTTAGAATCAGTAAAACCTTACTGTGTTGAAGATGTCGCTGCCGGCCGCTCCGACCATGATGGACGTCACCGGCCAGTTCGACGTGGAGTTTCGCATCACGGTGGGATGTCGCAACGGAAACATCTACATCCTGCGCAGGTGAGACGGACCTGATGGGAGGCAGCGCTCCTGCTGTCAGCTCACATGACCTCACCATGTTCACTGACCTTCACATGGCCTCAGCGTGTTCACTGACCTTCACATGACCCCAGTGTGTTCACTGACCTTCACGTGACCTCACCATGTTCACTGACCTTCACGTGACCTCAGTGTGTTTACTGATCTTCACGTGACCTCGGCGTGTTCACTGACCTTCACGTGACCTCGGCGTGTTCACTGACCTTCACGTGACCTCGGCGTGTTCACTGACCTTCACGTGACTCCAGTGTGTTCACTGACCTCCACATGACCTCACCGTGTTCACTGACCTTCACGTGACCTCAGTGTGTTCACTGACCTTCACGTGACCTCGGCGTGTTCACTGACCTTCACGTGACCTCGGCGTGTTCACTGACCTTCACGTGACCTCGGCGTGTTCACTGACCTTCACGTGACCTCGGTGTGTTCACTGACCTTCACATGATCTCACCGTGTTCACTGACCTCCACGTGACCTCGGCGTGTTCACTGACCTCCACGTGACCTCAGCGTGTTTACTGACCTTCACGTGACTTCAGCATGTTCACTGACCTCCACATGACCTCAGCGTGTTTCCTGACCTTCACATGACCTCGGTGTGTTCACTGACCTTCACATGACCTCGTCCTCCCGTCTGTGTCTCTCTTCAGGGAGTCGGACAAACCCAAGTACTGCATCGAGCTGCCGTCGCACCCCGTCGGTCTGGTGAGAGTCGGGAAGAACGTGGTGGTCGGCTGCACCGACGAGAGCCTGCAGGGCTTCACCCAGAAGGTAAGAAGGTAAACTGCCGGTCGTGGGACCGGAGAGGTCCGAGGACCGGTTTTATTATTCAGGAGAACTGTGGACTGAAACGTGTTGTTGTGTGTTCAGGGGAAGAAGCTGTGGAAGGCCGTCCTCGCCGCGCCCATCACCACCATGGCGGCCATGGACCTGCCCACCAGGGGCTTCCAGGCGGTGCTGGTGGGCCTGGCCAACTGCGAGGTCCACCTGTACCGGGACAAGAACCTGCTGAGCACCATCAGGACGCCCGACGTGGTGACCAGCGTCGTCTTCGGCCGGTACGGGCGCGAGGACGGGACCCTCATCATGACCACCAGGGGAGGCGGCCTGATGGTGAAGATCCTGAAGAGGACGGCGGCGTTCGAGGACCGGGACAGCGCGCCCGGCCCGCCGCTGGCCCAGAGCGTCCGCCTCAACGTGCCCAAGAAGACCAAGCTGTACGTGGACCAGACGCTGAGGGAGCGTGAGAACGGGCTGGCGATGCACCGCGCCTTCCAGATGGACCTCAGCCGCCTGCGACTCGCTGCCGCCAAAGCCTACGTGAAGGCGCTGGAGTCCAGCCTGACGCCGATGTCCTCCAGCCTCAGCGAGCCGCTGAAGATGAACGCCGTGGTTCAGGGACTCGGCCCGTCCTTCAAGCTCACCCTGAACATCCAGAACACGGCGGCCAGCCGGCCCGTCATGAACCTGGCCATCAGCTTCCTGTACGACGAGGGTTTGTACCGCATGAGGAGCCCGTACATGAGGATCCCGCTGCTGGTGCCCGGACTCGTCTACCCCGTGGAGACCTTCGTGGAGTGCACCAGCGACAAGGGCATCTCTGACATCATCAAGGTGTTTGTCCTGTACGAGGGGCGGAGCTCCCCGCTGCTGACCGCCCACATCAACATGCCCGTCAGCGAGGGACTGATGCTCAACTGACGTGACCTTTGACCTCTACGGACATCAAAAGCTTTCAGACATAAAAACACTTCGATAAAAGATGAATCCAGAATCCAACGTTCAGTCAAAAAACTAAAGCTACCATTCAAATTCAACGCACATCAATTCAGAGACAATATTTAAATATGACAATAATAACTCTGGTTGTTTTGGCCTCCGTACCTGGATGGTCA
>NW_027185377.1:235228-255228 GCF_022577435.1 Embiotoca jacksoni
TCCTCCTCCTCCTCCTCCTCTGTTCTGGCTCCTAAATGGTAGAATGAGCTCCCCAACGACATCAGAACAGCAGAAAGTCTGAACATCTTCCACCACAAACTAAAACACACCTCCTCCTTCTCCTCCTCCTTCTCCTCCTCCTCCTCCTCCCCTCCTCCTCCTTTACCTTGAATAGTAGAACTTTGTAGTTTGGCTTTCTGGAAGAAAATATACTTTCTTGATTGTTGTTGTTCTGGTTTGAACCCTCATGTTGAAATGAACTTATTGTAAGTTTTTGGATAAAAGCGTCAGATAAATGAAATGTGATGTGATGACTGAGTTAGTTTCCAAAGAACGAAGCTCCAGTCGAACTTAAGTAACATCTTCCAGATAAAATCCTTCAGAACTGCGAGCTGTCGTTTTGTCCGGAGATGTTCGTCTCTCGGGGAACTACTGGTGATGCTAACGGCTGAATGTCTGCCGGGTTTCAGGCAGAACCGGGACCACAAAGGTCTGGACATCGTGTGCCAGGACGGGTCGACCGTCTACGCTCCGTTCGACGTGACGCTCCACGGAAAACTCACCGTCTACACCGACCGCACCAAAGACGCCATCAACGAGGGCATCAACCTGCGAGGAGAAGGTCGGTCCGCCGCTCCTGACCCGACCCGGTTATTGATCCTGGTTCTGATTCACTGATTGTGAGCGTTTCCTGCAGGTCTGTGTTTCAAGCTGTTCTACGTGAGGTCGGACCGGACCTCCGGGACCGTCAGGAAGGGGGAGCGGATCGGAACCATGCTGCCGATGCAGAGCGTTTACCGGGGAATCACCTCGCACGTCCACGTCCAGATGTGTGACCGGAGTGACCCGACACCGTACATCTGACCCGCCCACCGAGGACCCGGCTGGACCACCGAGGACCACGAGGACCCAGCTGGACCACCGAGGACCACGAGGACCGGTTTTGGTTCATCAGGCCTCTTAATAAATGAATAAAATATAAAACAGACTTTTGTGGTGTTTATTATTTTCATCTTTTTAATAGTTTATGTCAGTAAAAGATCTGAAAGACCTTCGAAGATCGTTGATGATGTCACAGAAGTGTGTCGAAGGTTTCCATTGGCCGGCTGGAGGGCGGTCCGGTCCACCAGAACGGTGTTATCAGTGGGAACCAGCAGCTGCTCTGTAACTCATTAATCTTCAGGATATAAATACGACTCAGAAATCTGAAGTTGAACAAATCATCTGCAGAAGTCGGACGATGAAGGTGAGTTCAGACCTTCCAGCTGCTCGTGGTCGTTTGAACTCCGAGAGGCGTTTGGTGTCTTCAGCTAATGAAACTGATTCTGGTTTGTTCCAGACGCTCCTCCTCCTCCTCCTCCTCCTCCCTCCTTCCTGCTCGGGTCTCCTCCTGCCGCTCGACTGCAGCGACATCTACAACCATGATCCCAACACAGCCAGCGGCGTCTTCACCATCTTTCCCATCGGAGCCACGTCGGCCGTTTAGGTACGATAAACAGACGATGGTTTTCACAAGTGTTCCTGAGCCCATGCAGTGATTTCCACTCCAGAATAGTGTGTTTTTAATGCAGTGCTGCCTGAGGGCCCGAAGATCACCACCATCCAATATTGGTTTCCAGCCTTGTCCCTTGTGTTCAGAGATTTCTCCAGATTCTCTGAATCTTTTAATGATATTATGAACCGTAGACGATGAAATCCAATAATTCTTTGTAGTTTTACGTTGAGGAACATTATTCTTAGATTGTTGAACTATTTTCCAACACAATCTTTCACAGAGTCACGTTACTGATCTGTTGCCATGGTAACCTCATTAGTTGTCAGATGTTCCACCAGGTGTGTTTTTTTTAATCTTTTGTTGATCCTGTCCAACTTTATAGAGACGTGTTGCTGGTCATATTCAAAATGAGCAGATATTTATTGTAAAACAACATTTCTCCGTGTGTGTGTGTGTGTGTGTGTGTGTGTGTGTGTGTGTGTGTGTGTGTGTGTGTGTGTTGTGCAGGTGTACTGTGACATGGATTCACTTGGAAGACGGTGGACGGTGAGAGATTCTCTGTCTGAGTTCAACATTTAATTTCTGCTCAGTCAGGATTTTATGTTTTCACTGACCCAGTTATATGAATAATAATAATAATAATATTGTTATTATTATTATTATTATTATTATTATTATTATTATAAACCATGTGACCCCTGAATGCTGTCTGGAGTTCTTCTCGTCTCCTCAGGTGTTCCAGCGGCGGATGGACGGTTCTCTGAACTTCTACCGGGCCTGGGATCAGTACCGGATGGGCTTCGGCAGCGCTGCGGGGGAGTACTGGCTCGGTGAGGGACGAGAGTACGGACAGGACACATGTGTTACCGTGTCCTGGAGGACACGCGTGTTACCGTGACGTGTCTGTGTGCTGCAGGTCTGGAGATCCTGTCCATCCTCTCTCTGAGGAAGAAGTACGAGCTGCTGGTCCACATGGAGGACTTCGAAGGAAACCAGGCGTTCGCTCGCTACGCGTCGTTCTCCGTCGACCCCGAGACCTTCGGGTACCGGCTGCACGTGTCCGGCTTCACCGACGGAGGAGCGGGTGGGTCAGAACTTAAATGTTGCCGTCCAGAGCTCAGGTGTGACCTCGCACACATGAAACCTGCAGAGACACAGTTCAGAAGTCCCCCGAGAATCTGTCTGATTTTAAGTTTCCTTTAGTGTCACGGTGATCAGTGATGGTGGTCTGATTACCCATGATGCACTGCTGTTAAAGGGACAGTTCCACTATGTAACACGTGTTCCTGCAGGAGACGCTCTGAGCTACCATGACGGACTCCAGTTCTCCACCTTCGACAGAGACCAGGACCTGTCCGAAAAGGAATGCGCCCAACTCTACCTCGGAGCTTTCTGGTACAACAAATGTTTCAAGACCAACCTGAACGGTGTTTACCGCCGAGGGATCGACAGCAATGTCGATAATGTCGGGGTGCAGTGGCTCCCGTGGAAGGGAAGCAACTACTCCCTGAAGAGCATCAGCATGAACATCCGTCCTGTCCAGGAGGAACAGAACATCGAACCGTGACCGGTCAGCTGACTTCTTCTCTTCTTCCTTATTAAACATGTGATCTGATCCTGAACCAATAGCAGCTCAGCTGCTGCTGGTCAATAAAAACATGAAAATGATCGAACGATTTCAGTTTCTATAAAAGTCTCATTATCTGATGGAAGTTTGATCTCTGATGTCAATCTTTATCTGCTGCACGCTGACAATCAAGCTGTCATGGTAACGGGGTGAGGGTGACAGCTGTGACCATGGTAACAGTAAACAACAAAGACGGTGACAACTGTAACCGTGGTAACAGTAAACAACAAAGACAGTGACAGCTGTCACCGTGGTAACAGCAAACAACAAACACGGTGACAGCTGTAAAAGCTAAAACTGGATTGAAGACTATAAACATCGTTGTTGGAAGAATAAAACTAAAAAATAGCAACAGCGTCCTCACAAGTATAGCAGGATAAATATGTGTGTGTTCAGTGAGCTGGTTGTATTTGATCTTCTTATGTAAGCAGTAATTTTATTCACTTTTCAGAGCAGCCTCTCCCCCCTCCCCCCCTCTGAGAGGGAAAATAAAAATAAAAACTCAGGTGAACATCAGGAGAAAATATAACAGTGTTTACTTCCTGTCTGCTGGACTGTCCTGTGACATCACTGAGAGAGGGAGGGGGGGGGGGGGGGGGGAGGAGAGAGGGGGAGGGAGGGAGGCAAGTGAGCGGCAGTCAGACATCAGATGAGCTCTCAGCTGTTTACCGGACGGTCTTCTTCTTCTTCTTCTTCTTCTTCTTCTTCTGTGGTTCAACATGACGAGCAGCCTGAAGAATCTCCAGCAGGCCGACCGCCAAGGTCAGTGTGTGTCTTTACCTACTGTACCATCTGGGGACTCAACGAGTCACTTTAGTTTGTCTGTTTCTCACCATGAACTTTATTTAAATCTGAAATGACAGTCTGCATCGTCTCATGCTGCGTTCTGATTGGTTGGTTCTGAATTTTTATGCGTTTTGGTCAGCGGGTCGAAGATCTGAACCACAAACCAGATATAAAAGAGTTTGTAGCTTCAGGTGTGTAAAATGGTTCTGATCCAGAAGTGTCTTCAGCTGCAATACCAGCGAGTGCCACTAGAGGTCGGCTCCAAAAAGCCTCCGGCTCCATAGACTCCCATTCAACTTCTCTCATCAAATCCAAAGTGAATAAAATGTGTCCATCAGTTATCTCGGTGTTGTTAGCTAAAGTCACTCCTTCTTATTAGTTTTCTGGAGGTCCATCTGAAAATAATCCCTCATTCATTAGAAAAGAAGATTCAAGAAGACCTGTTTTTGGGGGCGTGTCTGTTTGATTGACAGGTCTGTGGTGCAGTCAGGTTACAGCTATCGGTGGGCGGGACGTAGTATCGTCAGGTTTCCGATCAGATCGGTCAGATCCACCTCTGGCTCCTCCCCCAGCTCGTCCAAATATGGTCACTTCCTGCTCCGAACCGCTCTGAACTAACAAAGATGGTGACGGACAGAATCTGAACTGGAGGATTCATAACGTTCACAAACCAACGATGACATCACTGATGGATGATGACATCACTGCTGGTCGAAGAGGAAGATGTGCTGATGATGCAAATATTGAGGAGATGGTTTGAATTTGCGTTAATTATTGCGATCACAAGACTTCCTGCAGGAACTGATTCCAGACTCCCAACAGAACCGCAGGGTTTCACCGCTGTGACCGTGAGGCGTTCAGGGGAACCAGAGCGAGCAGGACAACGAGCCGCTCTGCTGCATCTGTTGTTCAGATCTCAGATCTCCACAAACGGTTTCTGGCTGCCACAAAACGTTCAAGCTTCATGAAGTAGAATCCGTTACGTTATTTTTCACAGTGAAATATCGTCGACTCTTCGTTCTTCCTTTTTGTTTTTTACATGAAGTCCTGAAGAAGAAGAATCTTATGTAAACGAAGCTGCTCTGATTTGAATGTTGATGTAAACGTGACCAACGGAGCAGAAAGAAGCTGCAGCGAACACAGGAAGTCTGTCAGGAAAACAGGAAGTTCAAAAGTGTGGTGGAAAGCGTGTAATTCAGCGCCCGTCCACTAGAGGGCCGGAGAGCCAAAACCAGGAGGTCCAACACGGAGGTTTCTTAACGTATGTTAAACGTACGTCACTTAAAAGAAGTGTGATCGTCATGTGACCGGCTGCTCATACATGTAGTATATATACCCTCTAGTGGACCGACAGGAGTATTACACGTGGAAGTTTGCAAAATATTATTAAAAAATAAAATGTCAGAAAAAGAGAAACATCATCAACGCAACTAAAACATTTTCTGTGGTTGAAGCGAGACGTTCCTGGATCAGTTTTAGAGCATCAGTCCGTCTCGGTTTTGTTTATAAATGCTAATCGTTGGGGGCGGAGCTTCACGTGTCTTTGTGGACTGAAGTCTGGCAGCAGCGTCGGTCTGGTGGATCTCCAGGTTTCTGCAGATAATCAGCGTCCAGCGAGGGATGAATGGACGCTTCACCTCCTCCATTCAGGGACAGGATGGAGGAGGAGGAGGAGGAGGAAACAACTCTGCTTTCCTCTGCTGTGATGAAGACTGTTTGTTGAAGGAGCGTTTGGTGTCCAAGCTGTGGTCCGGGGGTTTAAATCTGTCTCCACTGAACTGAAAACAGAAATCATCGTGTTTTTCTTTTCTTTTCTGTTCAGCGTTCTTTTATGAAGTTTTTTTAAAATCTTTATTATTCTGCAAAAAAAAAAACAGTTTTGAGAACAGATTTTTGTATTTTTGATTGCAGTGCGATGAAGTCAAACATCAATCATATATTTAATCAAATCAAGTTGTGAGCTGAGTTGGATGAAGTGGGCGGGGCATACACAGTTTCTTTTCCTGCATAATAAGGACTCCAGAATAACTTCATACTCTGTTTGATTGGTTGAACCGGGTCAGTGGAGATGATCTGGACCTGATCTGGACATGATCTGGACATGATCTGGACCTGATCTGGACCTGATCTGGACCTGATCTGGACCTGATGTGGACATGATCTGGACCTGATCTGGACCTGATCTGGACCTGATGTGGACCTGATCTGGACCTGATCTGGACATGATCTGGACCTGATCTGGACCTGATCTGGACCTGATCTGGACCTGATCTGGACCTGATGTGGACATGATCTGGACCTGATCTGGACATGATCTGGACATGATCTGGACCTGATCTGGACCTGATCTGGACCTGATCTGGACCTGATGTGGACATGATCTGGACATGATCTGGACCTGATCTGGACATGATCTGGACCTGATCTGGACCTGATCTGGACATGATCTGGACATGATCTGGACCTGATCTGGACCTGATCTGGACCTGATCTGGACCTGATGTGGACATGATCTGGACCTGATGTGGACATGATCTGGACCTGATCTGGACCTGATCTGGACCTGATCTGGACCTGATCTGGACCTGATGTGGACATGATCTGGACCTGATCTGGACCTGATGTGGACATGATCTGGACCTGATCTGGACCTGATGTGGACCTGATCTGGACCTGATCTGGACCTGATCTGGACCTGATCTGGACATGATGTGGACCTGATCTGGACCTGATGTGGACATGATCTGGACCTGATCTGGACCTGATCTGGACCTGATCTGGACCTGATCTGGACCTGATCTGGACCTGATCTGGACCTGATCTGGACATGATCTGGACATGATGTGGACCTGATCTGGACATGATCTGGACCTGATCTGGACCTGATGTGGACATGATCTGGACCTGATCTGGACCTGATCTGGACATGATCTGGACATGATCTGGACCTGATCTGGACCTGATCTGGACATGATCTGGACCTGATCTGGACATGATCTGGACATGATGTGGACCTGATCTGGACATGATCTGGACCTGATCTGGACCTGATCTGGACATGATCTGGACCTGATCTGGACCTGATCTGGACCTGATCTCTGAACGGACCTCGGAGCCACATGTTTCCTCCTCGTGGCCTCCGGCCTCCTCAACGGGCTCCTTGTTGGACCGGCGATCTCTCAGCGTCTCTGACTGAAGCCTTTGTCCTCCTGAAAAGATGCAGAGGAGGAGGAGGGATGAAGAGGAAGAGGAGGAGGGATGAAGAGGAGAAGAGAAGCGAACTCAGAAACAGAGCAGCTCTTCATCTGAAACCTCTTTGAATTTATTTCATATTTTCATCTCGTAGTTGCGACTTCCTGTTTCATGATAATTAGATCTAATCTGATATATTTGTTTACATTTTGGAAAATCAAGTTGACAGAACTATGTGTGAGCGGCTCCTGTCTGCAGTGCATCATGGGTAATCAGATAAACGCCACTGACCACTGAGACCGAAGGAAACTTAAAAACAGACAAATTCTCAAAGGACTTCTGAACTGTTTATTCAGATGGAGTCAAAGAGGAAGAGTTGATCAGCTGATGGAGGACGACTTGTTTACTACTTGTTATTGTTGTTGTGTTATTTTTGTTGTTGTGTTGTTGTTGTTGTGTTGTTGTTGCGTTGTCCAGTCTACGGTTCTGGTACAGGACAGGATGTGTCGATCTCTCTGTCATGGTTCTACAAAATAAAAGCTGAGCTGCAGAAAGAGATTAAATAACGAATGAAAACAGAAATAGATGCTAACATGCTAACATGCTAACAGGACATGAAGGTTTGGAAACAGGAAGTTGATCCAAAGAACTCGTTCCTCAAAATATGTTTGTTTTTAACGTCGGTTCAGTCGAGGACCGACTGACCCACAGAGCTGTGACATGAATCTGAAGCAGGTCGGAGGGTTTTAATCCGTCTGACATAATCTTCTTACATCATCATCATCCCCCCCCCCCCCCTCCTAATCTTTGATCTGCAGCTCAACTTTAAGCTTTAATAACTCACATTGAAGGACGAGTGTGATCAGAGTACCGAGGTTATGAAAGGTTACTGATCACCTGTCCAGCTGAGATCAGCCATGTTTACGTACGTGTGCAGAACGTGACCTGATTGGTCCACAGAGACGTCGGCTTCACGTCCGTCTCTACGTTTGTCCTGCAGGAACCGAGTCGGCCGACGGCGTCGTGGACGACCTGCCGGTTCCTCAGCGGATCCTGATCAGCGGCGTCACTTGTGACTCGTTCAAGATCAGCTGGGAGACGGACGGCGGCGGCGAACGCATCACGCACTTCTTCATCGACCTGAACAAGAAGGAGAACAAGAGCTGCAACCAGTTCAAACACAAGGTGGGTGATGACATCATCACGTACCCGCAGCTCCACAGGAGGTCTGAGACACTGGCATAACTGTCCTCTCCGTCCTCTCCGTCTCTGTCCTCCAGGACGTCCCCACTAAGCTGGTGGCGAAGGCCGTCCCCCTGCCGATGACGGTGCGAGGTCATTGGTTCCTGAGTCCTCGTACCGAGTACACGTTGGCCGTCCAGACCGCCGCCAAGCAGCCGGGCGGAGAATACTCCGTCTCGCGGTGGAGCGACATCATCGAGTTCTGCACGGCAGGTCGGACACGAGACTTCAGAGACGGACGGACGAGCTTCACGAGGACGAATTCAGAGTTCAACATCACCACTGAGTTCCTCACGTTAACGTGACGGCCGGTACGGGAACATTAGTGACGTCACCATGGAAACCGGAAACCGGAGCAGAGAAACAGCAGATTTTGGAGATCAAAATGTTGAACTCTGTTCTCAACACGGCGCGATGACGTGTTGTCATGTTGGACAATCCCGTTGCCACAATCATACAAAGGACAGGAAGTGAAACAAAGACAGATGAGGTGAGTCATTTAAAAACAGGAAGCACCGAACCCAGACGGACCTGAAGACCACGAAGCAGAAAAGAAGTCAGAACCAGAACAGAACCTCAGAAGGTCCCGGTGGAACTGTTGACAGTCTGACTCTGGGGGACCAATTCACGGTGGCACAAAGAAAACCCAGCTGGTGTCTCCTGACCTGAAGATCCTTCTTCGGTCTCGGACGGTGAAGCTCCGCCCCTCTTGAAACGTGACGTCATCAGAACACCTGAAACATGTTGAAGAATTTTTTTCCCCAAAATCTGATGTTTCTCTGCTCCAGTTTCCGGTTTCCATGGTGACGTCACTAATGCTCCCGGCCGTCACGTTAACGTGTTGATGAACACTGAATACGTCCTCGTGGACGTTGTCGGTCCTCCGTGTGCATCACCGTGCTGCGTTCAGGGACACTGAATTTATCGGTGGGTTGTGTATTGGTGAATAAACATGGCCGCCGTGTGTCCTCAGATTATTCTGCCGTCCACCTGAACCAGCTGCTGCAGAAGGCCGAGGCGATGGCCGGCCGCATGCTGCCGTTCAGCGTCTTCTACAGAAACCAGCAGAGGGCGTACTTCCAGCAGGACCCCTCCCCCTCCCCCCGCTCCAGAGACGCTCAGGTCCGCCGCATGCTGCCGGCTGTGAAGGACGACAGCGGAAGTCACGGATCACCGATCAGCGGCAAACTGGAGGGAATCTTCTTCAGCTGCAACACGGAGTTCAACACTGGGAAACCGCCCCAGGACTCCCCGTACGGACCGGTCCGCTTCCAGGTACCTGAACACACCATCAGACCGACGGATGCTCAGAGAAGACGTTGATGTTTTCATGTCCTTTGGTTCCAGAGTCCCGATTCGGTCGATCATCTTTACTGTTTCTAAAAGAGTTCGTAGCTTCAGGTCTGTAAAATGGTTCTGATCCAGAAGTGTCTTCAGCTGCAATACCAGCGAGTGCCACTAGAGGTCGGCTCCAAAAAGCCTCCGGCTCCATAGACTCCCATTCAACTTCTCTCATCAAATCCAAAGTGAATAAAATGTGTCCATCAGTTATCTCGGTGTTGTTAGCTAAAGTCACTCCTTCTTATTAGTTTTCTGGAGGTCCATCTGAAAATAATCCCTCATTCATTAGAAAAGAAGATTCAAGAAGACCTGGTTTTGGGGGCGTGTCTGTTTGATTGACAGGTCTGTGGTGCAGTCAGGTTACAGCTATCGGTGGGCGGGACGTAGTATCGTCAGATCCACCGCTGGCTCCTCCCCCAGCTCGTCCAAATATGGTCACTTCCTGCTCCGAACTATCAAGATGGTGACGGACAGAATCTGACCTGGAGGCTTCATAAGGACTTGGTTCTGGATCAGAACCGTGTCACCAGTGTTTGTTTCTGTGCAGGTCCCTGCGGACCTCCTCTTCAACCAGAACACCAACATCTACTTCGGGGATTTCTTCTGCATGTACACGTCGTACCACTACGTCATCGTGGTTCTGGCGCCCGACGGCTCCAAAGGCGACGTGTTCTGCCGAGGGAGGCTACCGGCGCTGGACCGGTCCGACAACCGCTTCCTGACGTGCACCGAGGACGCCGGCGGCTCGCCGTCCTTCCGTCACGCTCAGGACGTCATCCTCGAGGTGATCTACACGGAGCCGGTGGACATGTCTCTGGGGGGCGTGGCCGACATCAGCGGACACCAGATCACGAGTCTGTCCACCCTCAACGCCAAGAAGGACCCGAGCTGCAAGATCTGCAACATCAGCGTGGGCCGCTAGGCGGCCAGCGAAGCTACGAACTGAACTCCCCGATCGGCGGATCGACCGGCTCGTTAAGCGAACACCGCCGGCTGCGTCTCACGGTGGTCGGCGGCCCCCTGGTGGTCGTCGTGGCGATGACGGGGGCGGAGCAGGAAGTCGGGTCGTGTTGTTACCGAACTGAAGAGTCGGCGCCGGGACACCGCTGTTTGTTTTCCGTCGGCTTTATTTTAACCTCAACTACCTATTTATTTCTGTAACCATGGCAACAAACGTCCTGTAACCTTACTGAAGTATTTCTGTTAACCGGAACCACGAAAACTTAAATCTAATCAAGTTGTTTTTGTGTCTAATCATTGCTTGTTTTGGTCTTTAGGGCGCCCCCTGGTGGGCGGAGTCAAACCAACAAACAGAAAGACTTCAGACCAAGTTTCTTCTGTTTCAAAGTTTTAAAAAAACAATAAAATCGTTTTAATACCTCTTCTGTTGGAGTTAATGACTGTTAATGTAAATTTGTGCTGGAACCTAAAGAAAACAGGAAACGAGCCAAAGAAGCTACAAAATAAAAATATTAATAAAGTCTGGTCGAAATATTTCACTCAAAGTTCACAGCTTTATTAGGATTCATTCAGCTCCACATCACATACAAAATATATATATATAATATGCATCCAAAAAAGTTTCCACAAACAAACGTCAATACTAATTTCATCAAACCGAAGACAAAATAAAATATATTTTACAGCAGATTTCTGAGATTTTAGTGCATTTCAGTCAATAAAAATTCCCTTTTTAAAACTTGTTTGCTGAGAGAAGCTCTGACGGTGCGTTCAGGGACTCGCTTATTTCTGGAGTTTAAAAGAAATGTTTCTACCCGAGTTTCAAACGTTGCTGAAGAGGCACTTTTATTCTGAAAACCAACTTTGAATCCACAGTTGGTTTGTTGAACATTTTTACTGCGTTTTAAAATGAGACGAGACTTCAGACGGACTGAATGTGAGCGTCGTCAAGGAGACGAAGGAAACAGGAAAAGAAAGAAACTCAACATGAACTATTGACAGGAAGTCAGTTTACAGTCCCTCATTGTCGTCCTCCTCCTGCTGCTGCTCCTCCTCCTCCTCCTCCTCCTCAGACAGGTGTCCCGTGCACCCTGAAGCGGTACATGCAGGTGTACTCCAGGTGGCCCCAGTTGGACAGAACCTGGACCTCGATGACCTGGAAGGCCTCGTGGTTCTCCTCCTGACAACAACAACAACAACAGGAAACACAAACACCTCACTGATGACATCATCACAGTGAAGCTGCACTCGAACGTTAATCACATGTTTCTTTTTCTGTGGCTGAAGGATTTCTACAGACTTCAGTTTGAGGCTTTTCAAAATAAAACTCTTAAATGTACTTCTAGAATTAGTCATGTTCTTATGACCTGGATGAAGATAAACATTTCACATGATGAGACCACGTTTCCCAGAAGCCCCGTCACTTCCTGTTGTTGCGGCTGGTTTGTTTGGTTAGTTAACAACCGTGTCGGGAGCTTCCTGTCAAAGTTCCTCGAAAAACATCGAGAACAGAAGTTGATGGAAGTCGTTTTGTTTCTTTGACTTGAAACTCCCCGACGACGTGGACAGCGTCGGTGACTCACGGAGACGGCGTACGTCTGCAGCGCGTCCCCGTCTTGCTCGTACGTGAAGCGTCCCAGCAGCGTCCCTCCGTCCTCGCCGTCCTCGCCGAGGCCCTGAAGACGACAAACTCGGTCAGACGGGAACCGTCGGATCGGATCGGCGCCGACGGCTCGGCTCTTACGTAGACGCTGAAGTCTCGGGGGGCGCTGCGCCGCGTGCCGCTCGGCGCCAAGTTCTTAGGGAGGTGCTCCAGGCTGACGGAGGAGGGGCGGATCCTCATGGAGAGGCGGAGCACCAGGAAGCCCTTGGAGCCTCTGAACGCCCAACAGTTCCCTGGATGGACATCAGGCTGCAGGAGAGAGGAGGGGGGAGGAGAGAGAGGGGAGGGGGGAGTTGGTGTGTGTGTGTGCGTGTGTGTGTGTGTGTGTGTGTGTGTGTGTGTGTGTGTGTGTGTGTGTTACCTGGATCACAGCTCTCGGAGACTGAGAGAAGTACCAGAGAGGAACTCCAAACAGACTGAGCATCGCGGCCTTCGTCTCGTATGTCTCTGAGCAGCGAGTGCTGAGGACGCTGCCCCCTGCAGGACAGACGGAGACCGACAGCCGATCAATTAGGAGCAGATCACAAGTTATTGATTATTGTTGTTGGTTCTGACCTCCAGACTCCAGAGCGAAGTCCGCCAGGCCCGTCCGGTCCTCAGAGAACCGTCTCAGAGCGTCCGTCACCGTCACCTGGACGTCCTGGAAAAGATCCGTGACACCACCCGTAACCATGGTAACCATAAACACAGACGAGACAGCCGAATCTCCCCCCCCTCACCTCCAGGGTCACACCGGTCCCCTCTCGGACCGCCTCCTCGCCGCATCTCTGCTCCAGCTGCAGGTTGACGTTGTCCAGGACGCTGCGCTGCAGAGACACCAGCGCCCCCTGCAGGTCGGCCGCGCTCACGTAGCGCTGCGACAGCCACTGGAGGAGCGACTGCGGCAGGCCGGCGTCCCCCCCCGCTGTCAGCTGGTTGCCGTAGACCAGAGCCCGGACCTCCTCCCGGACCAGAGCGGAGACCTGCCCTGAAATCTGGAGGGGAGCCTCAGGTCAGCCACTTCCTGCTGCTCCTTCAAATTAAAAGCTTTCCTCCAACAGCTCACCTAAACTGATGCTTAAAGAAGCTAACGCCGCTAACCTCACAGCCCATTTAATGTTTGGGTGAATGAAGCGTCGTGTCGTCTCACCGTCTCCTGGATCGCGGTGAGTTGTTGGCAGCCGTCCTGACACCCAGACAGTCCATCGATGTCCCGCCTCACGTCCTCCACCGCCGCCTCCAACTGAGCAACCTCCGACCGCAAAGCATCATGGGACAGCCGGTCCACACTAATGCTAAAGGAGTTAAAAGAAAGTAAGCATGTGACATGTTCATCATCATCAGCTGACATTTCAAACCAGCAGCCTGAAGAGGAAGATGAAGGTCACCTGACAGCAGTTGTTGAGGAAGGTGAGTCTGTAGTGGCGTCTCCTCTCTGCTGCACCTCCTGTTCAGAGACAAGAACTGTTCTGAGATCTGCACGACAAGATGAACGCCAGCAGAGTTCAGGTGCTTCACCTCGGTTCGAGCTGCCAGCGTCTGCATCTGCAGCTCCAGCTGATCCAGACGAACCGTTTGACTCTGATGATGCAACATGTCCTGCCGTCGGACCTGCAGACAAAGAAAACTGCCGAGTCAGACTCTAAAACTGTTGAAGCCCATTTCTGCCGGTGGAATAAAAGACAAATTCTGTAAGTGATCATTAGAAACTGCTGCGTCGGCCTCGTGTCCGTGGTCTCACCTGGTCCCTCTGCCGTCTGTCCTCATCCAGTCGTCTCCTGAGTCGGGACAGCTGCTGGTCCAGCAGGACGCTCGTCCACGGCTGGACGCCTCCCCCGTCGCTCCGAGCCGAGGACAGCTGCAGATCGGCGTAGAGCTGCAGCACCTCCTGGTGTCTCTGCTCCTCCCGCCGCCCGCCGGCCTCCATTCGCTCCCACAGCGCCGCCAGACTCGTCTCCATGCCGACCAGACGCTCAGAGTCCAACGCCGCCGCTTCCTGTGGGGCCACATGGACGTCAACACTTTAAAAGAAACCATCAACATGTTCACCCGAGAGGAGCTTCTACTTTATAAAGTATTAAAAAGCTTTCAGTAAATGTTCTCGTTTAAAACTCCAGTCCAACTATTATGTTGGAAAGTATCAAAGTAAATGATTAAAAAACTAAGATTTAAATCTGCTTAAATAAAGCTTTTAATGTGACAAGTTCCTGTCGGTACCTCGCCTCCTGTCGGTGCAGATCGGCTGTAGAGCACCTCCTCGTCGGGCTGCCCCTCCCTCGACTCCTCCTCCTCTGCTGATTGACTGTGAGAGGACACGAAGCTGTGGACGTCGGACAGAACGGGGACGTCGGAGACGGCTGTCCTCCACGCCGTGATGTTGACCGCTGGGAGGACGGACTGTAAACCGGCTGGACTGAACCAACACAGGCCTGGGGGGGGGGGGGGGGGGGGGGGGAATATAGACCTCATCACGTCACATCAAGTTAGAGACAACAACCTTTTCAGATGTTGATCGTCCAACTTTCAGGGTTCAGATATGATGGGAGTCGCAATACACACCCATTATAAAACTGAGAAATGGTCCAAAAACTTGATCATACTTGAACTGTGTTTATGAAAAAACTGTAGAAAATATAAAATAAACCTGAACGTGGAGTAACAGATGAAGGACATGTGGATGGTGTCTGTAGGTGGAAGTACGCTGAAGGAGTTACAGTTCAAAGTGGAGGCAGTTTTAGAGTTCATGAATCTCCTCATTCACGCAAATGTTAAATATATATATATATATATATATATATATAAAAAATAATAGTAATCCAAAAATTAGAAATGTTAGAAAAAGTCCAACGTCAGCATAAATGTCCTGACGGAGCTGAACATTTTAAAATTTGAACGGTTAAAATCAGTGAAAGGATGCAGAAGTAGTTAGCGACCCAGAATGGGGGGCGGAGCCACGCTGCAGTCGGGGGGCGTGTCTACTGAACTTACCGAAGAGGATCAGCAGCATCGGGAGGACGACCAGGACGAAGCGGAGAGGAAACCTACAGAAGAAAAACATGTCGGACTCATTTTTGAACTTCCTGATGATTGAACTAAAAACTCACCGAGTTCATCCTCATCAGATTTCAATCTGGTTCACATGTAACCCGACACCTCCTCCACCTCCTCCACCTCCTCCACCTCCTTCATATAGAAAGCCCCGCCCCTAAGTGGACTGATTGGTTCTTTAGGTGTTTGATGTCTGAGGCTTATAAAAAAACATGACTAAAAGTCCAGCTGTAAAATGAAAGCATTTTATCCACTAAAGTCTTCCAATGAAACTAAACCAGGATGTGCTGCAAGGTGATGTAATCAAACATATTTGATCATTTTTAGGAGATAAGAAGTTCTTCTAAATAAACCAGAAGTTTAATTCAACAAACAAGAAGTTTGAACTGCAGAGATGAAGGAGCTCCAACAAAGTTCAGGAAGAAAGAAAAAGGCAAAAACAGCAAAACCAAAATAAAAACTTCAACTTGTTCCTTCTTTTTAAAATGAACTCACAGAGGGAGGTGGAGGCCGGCGGTCATGTGACACCATCGTCTGCAGAGCCACCGGAGGGCGCCACCTGCAGCCCGACCTGCAGACACAGGAACACATCAGACATCTGGAAACATCTGGAGACAAGATCTTCACTGGCAGCATGTTTATAGGAAAGATCCACTGAAGAGCACCAACACACAGGAAGAAGAGGAGGAGGAGGAGAAGAAGAAGAAGAAGAAGGAGGAGGAGAAGAAGAAGAAGAAGAAGGAGGAGGAGGAGGAGGAGAAGAAGAAGAAGGAGGAGGAGGAGGAGAAGAAGAAGAAGGAGGAGGAGAAGAAGCAGCTTCACAGGTCTGATCCTCTCCAACAAACAGCAGACGGCCGTATCGGCGAACATGCGGCGGCGTTGACCTGCAGAGCGCCCGCTGCTCCACGAAGCAGAACACACGTCTTTGCTCAGCGGCACGACGGCAGACGCTGCGGTCAGAACCAGCTGAGCGAGGCTCGACGCTGCAGACAGGAGGAGGCACACGTTACACCTGGAGGAGCGGCTAGCGCGTTGCTACGCTAACGAGGAACCGAGGAGCTGCTAGATTAAAGAGCAACTTCACTCCAGGGAGGAGCTCCAGGGATCAATCAGTCCGATTTGTAAACTGCCATTAAGAAACACATTAATGGATTAAATTCATCAACGATCTGCTGAACATCGACGGAGAAACTGAAAACATGCAGCTGAGACATGAGCTTTTAATTTGAAAGGGATACAGGAAGTCTCATTCAGCTGATTACTGGTTGAACATTAGTCGCGTTCAGTCGGGTGAGTTTCATCTTTTCACCTTCTTGCTAGTTCAGAGCAGGAAGTGACCATATTTGGACGTTCTGGGGGAGGAGCCAGCGGTGGATCTGACTTGAAACCTGTGTGAAGTTACTCTTTAAACATCTGCAGCACCTTTCTAAATAAAAGCAGGTAGACTCAGAGTTAGAGGAGCTGATGAACCTGTGAGAGCAGCGACGCTCCACATGAAGCCCAACAGACAGGAAGTCAGCGAGGCGTCCGTCTCCGAGCGCTGCTTCTCCTTACAGTCGTCACCTGTTGGCGTTTAACCGACGGACACAACGTGAAGCAGGAGACGGTCCACCGGACCCCCGAACACAAACACCAGCGTACTCACACAGAGAGGGACGGAGCTCCGTCGGGTCGGCCGGCACCTCCTTCAGGCTCATGACTCCTCCACGGACGCAGCGAGCTGCAACACAGGAGCAGAAACAGGACTCACTGAGACGAGGAGACGGAGCGTCCACGTCCTCTGAGGGGACGAATCACTGCAGGGGAGGGAAGGAGGATTTGCATTTTACCAAGGAAACAGCCAAAGTGGAGGGGTGCAGCAGGAGGAGGAGGAGGAGGAGGAGGACCAACTCGGGTCTCAGTGTCAAAAACTACAGCACGTAATAAATCTCAGACTGTTTCTAAAAGAGTTCGTAGCTTCAGGTCTGTAAAATGGTTCTGATCCAGAAGTGTCTTCAGCTGCAATACCAGCGAGTGCCACTAGAGGTCGGCTCCAAAAAGCCTCCGGCTCCATAGACTCCCATTCAACTTCTCTCATCAAATCCAACGTGAATAAAATGTGACCTCGCTGATGGTTGAAGCTGATTGGTTCAGACTCAGACTTCCTCACTGAACTACTTCCTGATGCTGCAGTGATGTCATCAGTAAGTCACCGTGTGGTTTTTAGTAAAGTTAGTGTGGAAAGAGCGAATCATTTCCCAGAATTCCCTCTTTTTTTCCACACCCAAAGTGAGCAGGAGAACTCCACCACCTTCTACAAACTCAGTACCTCCACCTCTGTCATCAGCCTGTGAGTTGCCCTCTGTGACCTTTGACCCCTGACACACCTGCCAGGTGAGCATCAGCAGAGCGAGGCAGCCGGCTGCAGCTCTCCTGACGCCCAGCAGGAGGGAGTCCATCCACAGCTGCAGCACATCTGGATCCACAAGCAGACTCTGATTATCAGCTCAGACTGAAACCTCCAGATGAACCTGCGGTCACTTCCTCTCACCTGTCCTGCTCTTGCGGCCCCGCCCCCTGCAGTAGATGGTGGAGGTTTCTGGGTCTGCGGGCTCCGGACCCCTCAACGCCGAGGAGGAGGAGGAGGAGGAGGAGGAGCCGTACACGTGGACGGACTCCTTCCTGTCCGAGAGCGGCTCACAGCCTCTGCAGTAGACCCGGCTGAGCGACTGGACCGGGTGTTTAACACAAGAACCGTCTGAGCCAATCAGAGAGCTGTTCACCACCTCGCTGCTCAGATCGCCGACCACCACGTTCTCTGCAACACAATAAAACTCTAATTAAATCTAACAGCTGCCGGCAGGATTTATAAAAAACAACCATCAGTGTCCTCCTTATAGAGGAGGAGTGGCCTGAGAAGAGGCGTGGCCTAACAAAAGCTGCTCAGAGAGAAATCCACCTGGTGTGGGGAACAGTGACGTGAGGAGGACTCACCTGTAGGATCCACGTCATGGTCCAAACCTGAGGAGGAACATGAGCATTAAAACCAAAACCTGCTCCTCAAAGTTTGGAGGAGGAGGGGCTACAGAGGAGGGGGAGGAGCTAAATAGGAGGAGGAGCTAGAGAGAAGGAAAGAGGCGCTACAGAGTGGGAGGCGGTGAAGAGGAGGAGGGGCGGCAGATGGGGAGGAGGAGGAGCTAGAGAGGAGGAGGCGTACCCCAGAAGCTGTTGACCAGCGTGCTCTCCTGGATGGAGGAGTCGTCCAGCAGTGAGGACACCAGGGAGGCGTCGGAGGCGACGCTGTGGAGGCTGCTGGTGAGGAGCGGCGGTCTGAGAGGAGTGTGAAGGAGGAGGGAGTCCGAGCAGGAGACCGAAAGCTGCTGAGACCGACGAGACTTCAGGGACCTGGAGGAGGAAGAGGAGGGGATGAAGGAGGTGTTTTCAGTGTAGAAGTAGGAGAGCTCCAGACACCTCCACCGACCTGCTGCTCCTCCAGCTGACTCCTCCCACGCTGTAGGAGGCGCTGCCGTAAGGCAGACTGCGGTCCAGCAGCCCATCATCGAGCCGCAGGCTGCGTCTGGACATAACTCCACTCTGCTGCTCCTTCTCCGAGTCTGACGCCGCCGAGGAGTAACTGGAGCTGAGGATGAGGAGGAGGAGGAAGAAACACTGTTAATTCAGGTAGCTCCAGGTTGGTCTTGTTCCTTCTGAACACAGACTTCAGGTTCAAATCCCAGAGTCAGCGTGACTCAGAAATACCACAGAAGAAGAAGGAGGAAGAGGAGGATACACACAGGTCGGTCCAGCCCCAGCTCTGGAGGTCCACATCCTCCTCCCTCATCACAGGAGACACACACATACACAGTACACACAGTACACACACCGAGTTCACCTTAAACCTGATCACACTTCCTGTTAGAGCTTTGAGCTGCGTAGACCCCGCCCACCTGCTTTAGACCCCGCCCACCTGCTTTAGACCCCGCCCACCACACAGCATTTCAACAGATGAGAATATATCAGTTTTTTGAAGGAGCAGAGTTTATTGTCATAAAAAAACATTGATAAGAAATACAATGAGCTGATTGATCGATGATGAAAACATGGATCGATATTAAACTAGAAAACAGTCGTTAGATGGAAGGTTTTTACAACCTGCTAAAACGTGTTCATTATTGATTAAATCACTCAGAGCCTCTATGGGGGGGGGGGGTGTCAGTGACAGACCTGACTCTCCTCTGATTGATGGGTTCTATTCATTAATTCCAACTGATCACCTGCGTCATCAACAATCAGTAATCAATCCATCTTTTGATTGACTGAACTACAGCAGAGGAGTTTTGTACATTACAGGAATTAAATGTCAAGAAAAATATAAAAACAAAGTTCACAAATAATAATAAAATATTTGATAATTCTGTGACAAAGTACAAATAATATTCTTGGTGATTTAACAGTTTTCTTACAGATAATTTTTTTTTTTTTTTTTTCAAACTTTAATTCAAATCTAAAACCAGTTTTGTTGTGTTTGTGAACGTCTCGCCCACGTGGTCGTAGCTATTTAAACCCCACGTGTCAGTTTAAAGCCAATCAGCGTGGAGCTCCGACAAATGACGTTCCAGGGGACCAATGACAATCTAAGATGGGCGGGGCCCCGCGAAAAACGAATTGTGGCTTAGCTACCGTTAGCG
>NW_027185377.1:260228-305228 GCF_022577435.1 Embiotoca jacksoni
TCCATCAGGTACTGCGGCGCTCTGGACGGCGTCCTCGCAGGTCACGTGACCGACGTCAGCAGCACAGCGCAGAAACGTCTCTTCCACCAGTTCCTGTCTCTGTCCATGAGCAGCGGGAAGTACCAGGTAGACCTGGACACGTCGGGCCGTCGGACCACATCTACATTCATTTGGGACGTGGACGTGGACTTGGGTCTCCGTGTTCCCGTCCTCCGTAACCCTGCCAACAGAAGGGAAGTCTGACTTTGTGTTTCTGTCGGTAGATTTTGGACTCGGACACGTCGCTGCTCCTCAGTCTGAAACACCCGCAGCCTTCCGTCCGAGTGTCGGCCGTGGAGCACCTGATGGACGTCGTCTCCAGCGGACAGGTGAAGGTTTACTTCTTACTGACGACTGGAAGAGATCTGAACAGCTTTTAACCACCTCATGGTCGTCTTCCTCCCCAGCAGCAGAGTTTGGACAAAGTCTTCCTGAGAGACGCCGTCGTGAACCGTCTGAAGGACGACGTGCCTGAAGTCGTAGCTGCCGCGCTCCGAGTACTCGAGGTGAGTGAGACGGAGGTCAAAGGTCATCGAGGAAGATGGCGGCTGTCGCTTTAAATCTCCGTGACGGTGTGTTCACTGTCGTCGGTGTTTTCCAGGTGCTGTTGGATGTTTTGGACCCCGAGGACACCGTGTCTTGTTTACTGTCTCTGCTGCACAGAGTGGATCTGTCGGGGCCTGAGCACTGGTCAGTGAAGTACTCGCGTCATAATTATTTTAATTAGAAAAGGGAAAAAAATCTAGGTGATTTTATTTTGATTATTGTATTTTTGTTTTATTTAGTTAATTTTTTTTACTTATCTATAATCATAAATATGTTGAATGTTTTAATAGAGTTTGTTGTTAATGTTGTTCATTATTTGATGTAATCGTGTTTCCCTCAGGCTGCCCGTCTCCACGGAGGCGGTGCGTTTACTGTCCGACCCACGGCTGGGAAAGACGGACGCCGAGCTGCAGCAGAGAACCGGATGGAGGCTGCTGCCCTTCCTAGTGATGACGTCGGCCCGGCCCGAGCTCGCCCGCTGCCTCGCCCGCTCCCCCTTCCTCGCCCAGCACCCCCTCACCCTCAACTGGGCTCAAGGTGCACTTCCTGTGGCTGTTTCACAATAAAAGCCTCCCACTGTGTTGACGTGTGTCAGACTGAAGATGTTGTTGTGCCGTCACAGAGCTGGATGAGGTGATGAAGAGCAGCTCTGAGGCCGACTTTGTGGACGTGGCCAACCAGCGTCTCGTCTCCACGGTGACCAGGAACCTGGCGAACATGGAGCACTTCTCCAAACGGGACGCGGTGAGCTTTTATTCTGGAGGAATGTGTCAGGGACGATCAGTGTGTGTCTGTGTGGGATCAGCTGACCTGTGTGTGTGTGTGTGTGTGTGTGTGTGTGTGTCCAATCAGCTGGAGAAGCTAGCCCTGCTGGTGGAGCAGCAGTTAGGCTCCGCCCCCAGAGATCGGGCCTCCTTCCTGCTGCTGACTCAGACTCTGCTGCTCGGCCTCGGAGACCTGAGCGAAACACAGCACCTGCTGACGGCTCAGAGAGTCTACACGCTGCTGGAGCGCCGCCTGCTGCTGGTCACCGGGGGCGACCGGGTCCAGGTGAGTAAAAGCGGTAACCACCGGGGGCAGCGTGGGTAATGTAATCGTCAGGCTGAGCTCGTCTCCGTGTTCCGACAGGAAGCCGAGCGTCCCGTCTGCGTGCCCTCCTCCCTCTCCGAGGCCGTCACGCTCTACCTGAGCAGGTCATGTGACCGGCCGGACCGAGAGTTTAGCTCCGCCCTCATCTGCCTGCTCAGAGACTTCATCTCGGCTCTGAGGTGTCACGACGCCTCCTTCAAAGGTAGAACCGCCCCGACGGAACGTGTGTGTGACAGAACCAGAATGTGTGTGTGTGACAGAACCAGAATGTGTGTGTGTGACAGAACCAGAACGTGTGTGTGTGACAGAACCAGAACGTGTGTGTGTGACAGAACCAGAACGTGTGTGTGACAGAACCAGAATGTGTGTGTGTGACAGAACCAGAACGTGTGTGTGACAGAACCAGAACGTGTGTGTCTGACAGATGCGGTGTGGTGGAACCCCGAGAAGCTGGACACCAACACCTGCTGCTACCTCGGGCTCATCGGCCGTCTGTTCAGCGTGGTGCTGAGCGGCGGCGCCGAGGGTCCGACGGCCGGCAGCTTCAGGGATCTGATGAAGCTGCTCGTCCAGGTGAGGTTCTGTTCTGTCTCCAGACCTGGTGGTGATCCGGAGGCTTTCGGGAAGAAGAGTCATTTTATTTTGAAATCTCCAGGTCCACCTGCGTGAGCCGGCGATGCTCTTCCGCTTCCTGTGCGTGATGTGGGGGTACGGTGGTAACCAGGGCGACCAACTGGACGTGAAGGTGGGCGCCGTCCTACAGACTCAGACGCTCTACATGGGCCGAGCGCTGCTGAGCGCCCAGACGAGCTCCACGCTGGACGAGCTGGCGGCCGCCGACTCACCTGGTGAGACAACAAAATCCTTTCAGAATAAAAGTCTTGCTGCGTTTTGAGTAACAGATCCTGAAAAAGTAAAATATCTTGCTTTATTTTATTTTAGTAAATTAAATCACATGATCGTGAATATTTCACATTTTAACATTCTTGTTTTCATCATTTTAAGGATTCAAATCAAACTTCAGAAACCCAGTTAGCTGCATTAAACCTTTATATTGTTTTATTTTGATGGATTAAAACTTGATATTTGTTTGTTTATTATATGAATATTATGATTAGTTTGAGTTGGTAAGAAGTTCAGATCCTCTCTGACTCCCAGATGTTTGCAGCTCTGATGAATCCTTACAAATGTTTGTGTTTCACAGAAGTTTCAAAATAAAACGTCTTCTGAAGTTGATTTATTTTTTGAAACTCTTTTCTCTCCGGCCGGTTTCCTGTCAGTCATCCCATCGCTGCTCTGCTGCCTCACGTCTCCGGTCAGGGAGGTCCGGAGGGCCGCCCTCGGCGCCCTGCAGAGCCTATCGGGAGCCAGCAGCTCTCCCTTCCAGCCAATCACAGAGCGGCTCCTGAAGACGTCGGAGGAGATCGTCGCCGACCCGTCGTACCTGAACACGGTGAGGTCTTCACACCTGAACTGTTTGCTTTTCTCTTGGATCCGTAGAGGTGTGTTTGTCCCTGGTGTTTGTCCCTGGTGTTTGTCCCTGGTGTTTGTCCCAGGTGTTTGTCCCAGGTGTTTGTCCCAGGTGTTTGTCCCTGGTGTTTGTCCCTGGTCTGACGTTCCTCTCCTGTTCCAGGTTCTGGGTGTTCTCCATGCTGAAGGATCTCCCGGTGGTGGATCCTCCCTGCAGCAGCTGCTGCGGAGCGTCCAGTCCTCGTGCTGTCCGGCCTACAGCGCCGCCGGGCTGCTGCGGGCGCTGAGCCTCGTCAACGGACCGGTAAGGACGGGAAGTCGTCATCGATCGATAATCGGCGATCGGTTCTGTCTTCATCTCTCTGTTCTCCTCTCAGTCCGTCCTCGCCGCCCTACTGCCGGTTCTGGACCGGCTCCTGGAGCAGAGCGGCCCAGACGCCCCCACCCTGCTGCGGGCCGAGGCCCAGCTCATGCAGCTGGTTCTGGGGAAGTTCAACGAGGCGTCGGCGCCGCTGCTGGCCAAAGACAAGAACTGTCTGGACCTGTTCCTCAGAGCTCTGAGGTTCAACACCCAGCAGCACCCCGACATCCCCAGCTGTCAGATCAGCGCTCTGGAACAGGTTTGGACCGCACCAGCATCACCTTAACCCGAGTTAACCCCCGAGTTAACCCCCGAGTTAACCCCCGAGTTAACCCCCGAGTTAACCCCCGAGTTAACCCCGAGTTAAACCAGCACATGTAACTGTTTACTGACGCTTCTCTTCGTCGTCTCAGATCACAAAGTCGTTCTTCTCGGCGCTCGGAGACGAGCAGGTTCAGCAGAAGCTGCTGTCGGCGATGTTCGACTTGCTGACGGAGAGCCGGAGCCCCCTGGTGGCCAACACCATCAGCAGCGCCTTCAAAGGGGTGAGACAGGACCTATCA
Source organism: Embiotoca jacksoni (assembly GCF_022577435.1). Lineage (NCBI taxonomy): Eukaryota > Metazoa > Chordata > Actinopteri > Embiotocidae > Embiotoca > Embiotoca jacksoni. Next base: position 264,297 of record NW_027185377.1, read on the forward strand.
GTGAGCCCCTGTGGTCCACCAGAGGGTCAGAGGTCACAGCTTTAACTTCCACATATTGATACCGGTGTTGATTATTAATCGAGTGATGATGCATCAACAGATCGCCGTCGATGGCCAGCTGGTGGCCAACGAGCTCGCTCCTCCACAAACACCCAATGTCAACGTGACGGTGCAGCAAACACGCCGCAGCAAGATGGCGCCGAGGTATTTACAGCCTGATGGTGGTTGTAGTTCTGAACGTGTCCTGATGGTGGCGCTGTAAGTGGTGTGAGAATGTACAGAATGATGTGGTTTTGTTCACTGTGATCAGGAAGCCTCAGGACAGCGGCGCCGTGGGTCCAGAAGGGGGCGCCGTGCCGTGGCAACGGGTCACTCTGATCCTGGAGCTGCTGCAGCACAAGAAGAAGCTGAAGAGAACCCAGACGTTGGTTCCGGTTCTGTTCGCTCTGCTGGCCAGGTAACATCACTAACAAACACCGGCCAGGTAACCAGGCGTTACCGTCGGGGGGGTCACACGGGTCGGATGATGAAGATGAGACTAGAAAACATCTAGTAACCACGGAAACACAAGAAGACAAACAGGAAGTGAACAAAGTCTTAAATCGGGCAAAATGTGAATGAAGTCTGGTGCTGGGAAGATTTTTACAGAAACATTTGAGATGTTGCATAAAAAGGATCTGATTCTGGTTTGTGTGTGTGTGTGTGTGTGTGTGTGTGTGTGTGTGTGTGTGTGTGTGTGTGTGTGTGTGTGTGTGTGTGTGTGTTGTCAGGACTCTGGAGCCGTCGTCCGGTAACCTCACCAACATGGAGTACACCAAGCAGCTGCTGCTCAGCTGTCTGCTCAACATCTGCAACAAACTGTCTGCAGGTGAGTTCACTGGAGGACACGTCTCATCGGGGACACGTCTCATGTCCTCCAGAGTCTCTGACTGTCTTCTGTCTCCGTCCTCAGACGTCCTCGATGAGGAAAAGTTCAGCGTTGAACTCGTTGTTCAAGTCGTCCGATCGTCCGACGTTCCTCAAACGCATCATCACGCTCTGCTGTTGCTGGGAACCGTCGCCGCCATCTTCCCCGTGAGACTCCGCCTCTTCTTCACCTGTCACAGCTCCTCCTCCTCTTCATCACTCTGCTAACCTCCTTCCTCCTCCCTCCTCTTCCTCTTCCTCCTCCTCCTGCAGGAGAAGGTCCTCCACAACATCATGCCCATTTTCACCTTCATGGGGGCGACGGTTCTTCGTCTGGACGACGTTTACAGTTTCCGAGTCATCGATCAGACGGTGAAGATGGTCGTACCTGCTCTCATCCAGGTGAGACGTCTGATTGGTCGGGCACAGGGAAGAGGCGGAGTTAAAGTTCAAGGAGTCGTAGAATAAAGTGTAAAGTCTAAAAACTCCTCCTCCTCCTCCATCAGGCCCACCAGCTCCCCGACGGCTCCTCCTCCTCTCACATGGTCGCCGTGGTAACGAGGATCCTGCACGTGTTTGCCGACGCGCTGCCTCACGTTCCTGACCACCGGCGACTTCCCATCCTCAGCCAGCTGATGACCACGCTGGGCCCCGCCCACTTCCTCTGGGTCCTAATGCTCCTACTGTTCAAGCTGCACGCAACGCAGACCTGCAGCTCCGCCAGCGAGAAGGCAAGTTTGTTTGTTTGTTTGTTTGTTTGTCCTCGGTGTGTTTCTCCACGTGCTTTCTGTCCTCTACATATACGTCTGTAACTTTTTATTTGTTTCCTGCTGATGACACAAATCCCTCTGGACGAATCGTACGAGATCCTTCAGACAACCAGGAAGTGAAACCGCGTCTCCGTCAGACGTGTGCTGGACTTAATGTTTAGTGTGTATATCTAGTGTGTGTATATCTAGTGTGTGTATGTCTAGTGTGTGTATATCTAGTGTGTGTATATCTAGTGTGTGTATGTCTAGTGTGTGTATATCTAGTGTGTGTGTGTATATCTAGTGTGTGTATGTCTAGTGTGTGTATATCTAGTGTGTGTATATCTAGTGTGTGTATGTCTAGTGTGTGTATGTCTAGTGTGTGTATATCTAGTGTGTGTATATCTAGTGTGTGTATGTCTAGTGTGTGTATGTCTAGTGTGTGTATGTCTAGTGTGTGTATCTAGTGTGTGTATGTCTAGTGTGTGTATATCTAGTGTGTGTGTGTATATCTAGTGTGTGTATGTCTAGTGTGTGTATATCTAGTGTGTGTATATCTAGTGTGTGTATGTCTAGTGTGTGTATGTCTAGTGTGTGTATATCTAGTGTGTGTATGTCTAGTGTGTGTATGTCTAGTGTGTGTATGTCTAGTGTGTGTATATCTAGTGTGTGTATGTCTAGTGTGTGTATGTCTAGTGTGTGTATCTAGTGTGTGTATATCTAGTGTGTGTGTGTATATCTAGTGTGTGTATGTCTAGTGTGTGTATATCTAGTGTGTGTATATCTAGTGTGTGTATGTCTAGTGTGTGTATATCTAGTGTGTGTATGTCTAGTGTGTGTATGTCTAGTGTGTGTATCTAGTGTGTGTATATCTAGTGTGTGTATCTAGTGTGTGTATATCTAGTGTGTGTATATCTAGTGTGTGTATATCTAGTGTGTGTATATCTAGTGTGTGTATGTCTAGTGTGTGTATGTCTAGTGTGTGTATGTCTAGTGTGTGTATGTCTAGTGTGTATGTCTAGTGTGTGTATATCTAGTGTGTGTATGTCTAGTGTGTGTATATCTAGTGTGTGTATGTCTAGTGTGTGTATGTCTAGTGTGTGTATGTCTGGTGTGTGTATGTCTAGTGTGTGTATATCTAGTGTGTGTATGTCTAGTGTGTGTATATCTAGTGTGTGTATGTCTAGTGTGTGTATGTCTAGTGTGTGTATGTCTAGTGTGTGTATGTCTGGTGTGTGTATGTCTAGTGTGTGTATGTCTGGTGTGTGTATCTAGTGTGTGTATGTCTAGTGTGTGTATGTCTAGTGTGTGTATATCTAGTGTGTGTATGTCTAGTGTGTGTATGTCTAGTGTGTGTATCTAGTGTGTGTATGTCTAGTGTGTGTATGTCTGGTGTGTGTATGTCTAGTGTGTGTATGTCTGGTGTGTGTATATCTAGTGTGTGTGTGTCTAGTGTGTGTCTAGTGTGTGTATGTCTAGTGTGTGTATGTCTAGTGTGTGTATGTCTAGTGTGTGTATATCTAGTGTGTGTATGTCTAGTGTGTGTATGTCTAGTGTGTGTATGTCTAGTGTGTGTATATCTAGTGTGTGTATGTCTAGTGTGTGTATGTCTAGTGTGTGTATGTCTAGTGTGTGTATGTCTAGTGTGTGTATGTCTGGTGTGTGTATGTCTAGTGTGTGTATGTCTGGTGTGTGTATGTCTAGTGTGTGTATGTCTAGTGTGTGTATATCTAGTGTGTGTGTGTCTAGTGTGTGTCTAGTGTTTGTATGTCTAGTGTGTGTATGTCTAATGTGTGTATGTCTAGTGTGTGTATGTCTAGTGTGTGTATGTCTAGTGTGTGTATGTCTAGTGTGTGTATATCTAGTGTGTGTATGTCTAGTGTGTATGTCTAGTGTGTGTATCTAGTGTGTGTATGTCTAGGGTGTATATCTAGTGTGTGTGTATCTAGTGTGTGTATGTCTAGTGTGTGTGTATCTAGTGTGTGTGTATTTAGTGTGTGTGTATTTAGTGTGTGTGTATATCTAGTGTGTGTATATCTAGTGTGTGTATATCTAGTGTGTATATATCTAGTGTGTGTATCTAGTGTGTGTGTATCTAGTGTGTGTATATCTAGTGTGTGTATATCTAGTGTGTGTATGTCTAGTGTGTGTATATCTAGTGTGTGTATGTCTAGTGTGTGTATGTCTAGTGTGTGTGTATCTAGTGTGTGTGTATCGAGTGTGTGTGTATCGAGTGTGTGTGTATCGAGTGTGTGTATCTAGTGTGTGTGTATCTAGTGTGTGTGTATCTAGTGTGTGTGTATCGAGTGTGTGTGTATCGAGTGTGTGTGTATCTAGTGTGTGTATATCTAGTGTGTGTATGTCTAGTGTGTGTATGTCTAGTGTGTGTATGTCAAGTGTGTGTATGTCAAGTGTGTGTATGTCAAGTGTGTGTATATCTAGTGTGTGTATATCTAGTGTGTGTATGTCTAGTGTGTGTATATCTAGTGTGTGTGTATCGAGTGTGTGTGTATATCTAGTGTGTATGTCTAGTGTGTGTATATCTAGTGTGTATGTCTAGTGTGTGTATGTCTAGTGTGTGTATGTCTAGTGTGTGTATGTCTAGTGTGTGTATGTCTAGTGTGTGTGTATCTAGTGTGTGTGTATCTAGTGTGTGTATATCTAGTGTGTGTATGTCTAGTGTGTGTATGTCTAGTGTGTGTATGTCTAGTGTGTGTATGTCTAGTGTGTGTGTATCGAGTGTGTGTATCGAGTGTGTGTGTATCTAGTGTGTGTATATCTAGTGTGTATGTCTAGTGTGTGTGTATCTAGTGTGTGTGTATCTAGTGTGTGTGTATCTAGTGTGTGTATATCTAGTGTGTGTGTATCGAGTGTGTGTATCGAGTGTGTGTGTATCTAGTGTGTGTATATCTAGTGTGTATGTCTAGTGTGTGTGTATCTAGTGTGTGTGTATCTAGTGTGTGTGTATCTAGTGTGTGTATCTAGTGTGTGTGTATCTAGTGTGTATATCGAGTGTGTACTTCTGCCTGTTTGGTTTTATATTTGGTGTGTACAAAACAAAACAGGCAGGAAATCCACTAAATATTCAAAACAAGAGTTCTGCCTGTTTTGTTCTTGTATGCAGTGTGTATTTTCTGCCTGTTTTGTGTACTTGTGTATTAATTGATGTAATTTGTGTGCGTCTGCAGGACGCGGCTCTGGAGAGAGACGTGGACTTCTGGATTTCGGTGTGTTGTGAGTTCGATGTTTGCGACCAGCTCGTCTCGCTCATCAACATCTTGAACTTCCTGCTGCAGCTGCCGGACGACAAAGACGACGGTGAGACAACCTTTCACAATAAAGCTGCAGACCTTCAAAATAAAGCTCACAGAGACGGTTCAACTCGAGCGTCTTTCCTCGACAGTTTCGGTGAAGCGCTCGGTCGTCCGTCGAGGAGCCAAGAAGAAGGAGGAGGAGAAGGGGGAGGAGCTTATCTTCAGCGTGGAGGCTCACAGCAGCAAAGAGCTGCGACACTTCAAGTTCCTCTGCGTGTCCTTCATGGTGCAGCTGCTCGGCTCGGCCGGCTTCATTGGAAAGGTCCAACAATCACTAATCATCAATAATATAAAAAAAAGAAAATCACTGATAATCAATGATAATAACTAATAATCAATCATCACAGTTATTTCATCATTAATAAATCATATTTATCTGCAGCTGAGAGCGAAACATAAAAAACCTACGTAACCATCCAGGTGTGTTTCTTGTGTATCAGGTTGCCGACGGCGATGACGATGTGGACACGTCTCTTCAGCCACTGCAGCAGAGGTGTGTTCGATGACATCATCTGTAACGTGTCAGGAGCAGGTGATCATGTGATCATGTGATCAGGTGACCATGTGACCATGTGACTAGGTGATCATGTGACCAGGTGATCATGTGACCATGTGATCATGTGACCAGGTGATCATGTGACCATGTGATCATGTGAACAGGTGACCATGTGATCATGTGACCAGGTGATCATGTGACCAGGTGATCATGTGACTAGGTGATCATGTGACCATGTGACCAGGTGATCATGTGACCATGTGATCATGTGAACATGTGACCATGTGACTAGGTGATCATGTGATCAGGTGACCATGTGAACATGTGACCATGTGACTAGGTGATCATGTGACCATGTGATCATGTGACCATGTGATCATGTGAACATGTGACCAGGTGATCATGTGATCATGTGATCAGGTGACCATGTGATCAGGTGACCATGTGATCATGTGATCAGGTGATCATGTGAACATGTGACCAGGTGATCATGTGATCATGTGACCAGGTGATCATGTGACCAGGTGATCATGTGATCAGGTGACCATGTGATCAGGTGACCATGTGATCATGTGATCAGGTGACCATGTGATCAGGTGATCATGTGAACATGTGACCAGGTGATCATGTGACCATGTGATCATGTGACCATGTGACCAGGTAACCAGGTGATCATGTGACCAGGTGATCATGTGATCATGTGACCAGGTGATCATGTGACCATGTGACCAGGTAACCAGGTGATCATGTGACCAGGTGATCATGTGACCATGTGACCAGGTGATCATGTGACCATGTGACCAGGTGATCATGTGATCATGTGACCAGGTGATCATGTGACCAGGTGATCATGTGACCATGTGACCAGGTAACCAGGTGATCATGTGACCATGTGACCAGGTGATCATGTGACCATGTGACCATGTGACCAGGTGATCATGTGACCAGGTGATCATGTGACCATGTGACCATGTGATCAGGTGATCAGGTGATCATGTGACCATGTGACCATGTGACCAGGTGATCATGTGATCATGTGACCAGGTGATCATGTGACCATGTGACCAGGTAACCAGGTGATCATGTGACCATGTGACCAGGTGATCATGTGACCATGTGACCAGGTGATCATGTGACCATGTGACCAGGTGATCATGTGACCATGTGACCAGGTAACCAGGTGATCATGTGACCAGGTGATCATGTGACCAGGTGATCATGTGACCATGTGACCAGGTAACCAGGTGATCATGTGACCAGGTGATCATGTGACCATGTGACCAGGTGATCATGTGACCATGTGACCAGGTGATCATGTGACCATGTGACCAGGTGATCATGTGACCATGTGACCATGTGACCAGGTGATCATGTGACCATGTGACCAGGTGATCATGTGACCATGTGACCAGGTGATCATGTGACCATGTGACCAGGTAACCAGGTGATCATGTGACCATGTGATCAGGTGATCATGTGACCATGTGATCATGTGACCATGTGATCATGTGACCATGTGACCAGGTAACCAGGTGATCATGTGACCATGTGATCAGGTGATCATGTGACCATGTGATCATGTGATCAGGTGATCATGTGACCATGTGACCAGGTGATCATGTGACCATGTGACCAGGTAACCAGGTGATCATGTGACCATGTGATCAGGTGATCATGTGACCATGTGATCATGTGACCAGGTGATCATGTGACCATGTGATCATGTGATCATGTGACCAGGTGACCATGTGACCATGTGACCATGTGATCAGGTGACCATGTGATCATGTGATCATGTGACCAGGTGACCATGTGATCATGTGACCATGTGATCAGGTGATCATGTGACCAGGTGATCATGTGACCATGTGATCATGTGACCAGGTGATCATGTGACCAGGTGATCATGTGACCATGTGACCAGGTGATCATGTGACCATGTGACCCTCCTTCCATGTGTTCCAGGTTGCTCGAGGAGATCCTTCGTTACATTCACAGCGTCGCTCGTTGCGTCGAGGAAAATGTCGACAAACCGACGGCGAAGTTTTGGCGAGTTTTGCTCAACAAGTCGTACGAAGTCCTCGACAAGGTTTCTGTCACTTTAATAAAAGAATCGACTTTATTTAAGATTCACAAACGGTGGAAACGAACCGTGTCCGTCTGCGCTTTGTCGTCCAGGTGAACGCGCTGCTGCCCGCCGACACCTTCGTCACGGTGACCAGGGGGCTGATGGGAAATCCGCTGGCGTCGGTTCGGAGGAAGTCGATGGAGCTGCTGAACAACAAACTGCAGCAGAGGACGCAGTGGGAGGAGCCTCAGGTACGGACACGCCCACTTTCTACTCACGCTTCACTGTAACGACGTAGAGAACGAAATATTTAAAGATGAAGAACGTTAGCTGACGGAAAGTTTTTATCTTCACGTAACTGAAATATACAAATTAGAACTTTCAAATTAAAACTCATGAAATACGACAGAATAACGTAATTTAGTGCAATAAAAGTTAACGGTGTGATTTACCCGAATATAATTTATGAACAAAGTTAATGTTACGCAAGTTTAACAGGACGTTGGTCAACTCGACGCTAGCTGACGCAGCGTTAGCTAGCGCGATGTTAGCTGGTGAACGCAAGTCAACGTCGAAGTTTAATTTAATGCAACATGTTTAACGTTCTTCATCGCTGCTTCACTTCCTGTTGGTCTCAGGTCGCGGCGCTCCTGCAGCTGACCGGCGACCTGCTGAGCATTGTGGGTAAAGGTCACAGTGAGGTCACGAAGGAGGCGGAGCCAGCCGTCAACCGGCAGACGGCTCTCTACGGCCTCAAGCTGCTCTGTCGCAGTTTTGGCTCCGACCACCGGGAGGCGTTCGTCCCCGTCCTGCTGCAGACGGTGGACGTCGTCATGGCGACGGACGAAGAGAAGAACGTGATGGGCAGCGCGCTGCTCTGCGTCGCCGAGGTGGTCGTTACGCTGAGAGCGCTCGCCATCCCGCAGCTACCGAGGTCAGATGTTTCCTCTTTGACTTCCTGTCTCGGTCCATGTTTCGTCTTTGACTTCCTGTCTCGGTCCATGTTTCCTCTTTGACTTCCTGTCTCGGTCCATGTTTTGTCTTTGACTTCCTGTCTCGGTCCATGTTTCCTCTTTGACTTCCTGTCTCGGTCCATGTTTCGTCTTTGACTTCCTGTCTCGGTCCATGTTTCCTCTTTGACTTCCTGTCTCGGTCCATGTTTCGTCTTTGACTTCCTGTCTCGGTCCATGTTTCGTCTTTGACTTCCTGTCTCGGTCCATGTTTCCTCTTTGACTTCCTGTCTCGGTCCATGTTTCGTCTTTGACTTCCTGTCTCGGTCCATGTTTCCTCTTTGACTTCCTGTCTCGGTCCATGTTTCGTCTTTGACTTCCTGTCTCGGTCCATGTTTCCTCTTTGACTTCCTGTCTCGGTCCATGTTTCCTCTTTGACTTCCTGTCTTCCTGTAGGTTGATGCCAGCGGTTCTGCACGCGCTCACTAACAGGAAGGAGCTGCTGACCAATCAGATCTACCTGCTGAGCGCCGTCACCGCCCTGCAGAGAGTCACCGAGACGCTGCCGCACTTCATCAGCCCGTTCCTGCAGGACACCGTCATACAGGTGAGACGCTGCGTCATGTGTGTAGCGTGTTGAGCGTCATGTGTGTAGCGTGTTGAGCGTCATGTGTGTAGCGTGTTGAGCGTCATGTGTGTAGCGTGTTGAGCGTCATGTGTGTAGCGTGTTGAGCGTCATGCTTCCTGTTCCTGCAGGTGTGTCGGCTGACTCGGCTGGTAGAGAGCACCTCCCCCTCCTCCTCCTCCTCCTCCGCCTCCACCCAGCTCTCCGTCCGCCTCGCCTCCCTGAGGAGCACCCTCGCCACCCGGCTGCCCCCCAGGGTCCTACTGCCCGCCCTCTGCAGGTGCTACAGCAGCATGGTGGTCAATAAGAAGGTGGGCGACGCCAACAGGTGTCATTCAGAGACCTGAAGTTAATAAACATTAATAAACAATTAAATTACAGTTAATAAACATTAAAAACCTTTCACATGCAGATTCACGATGTTTTAACACGACCGTCTGCAGCTGATTTGTTTTCACTCCGTAACATCTGAATCTTTGTTTTCTTTCTTTTGTTTCTGCTGAAATCTTTGAAAATAAGAAATGTTGCAAACGACTGATTATTTGTCTTCAAACAGGAAAAAAAGAATCAAAACTGAAGAAAGTTTCAGAAAGACGTGTCGGCAGTTTTAATGTATCTGTTTTAACATGTCAGACGGCGCCTGAAGGCTCCGCCCACAACCTGCCCCTTCAAAATAAAGTTCCAGGTCATCTTGTGAACTTTGATCACAAACGTTTCAGTCGATATTTTCACTCACAAATCTGAAATATTGGATAATTTTTACCAGTAAATAAACAAACAAACAAGTCTTATCTTTTTTATTTGTTTAATTCAGTTCTTTTAATCTCCTTTTAGATGAAGTTTTAGATTTATTGCAGAAACCTTCCTTCATGTGTTTCCTCTAACGAGCCAGTTGCCCTGCAGGACCAGCTGGTGGCGCTGATGAGCATCCTGCAGGAACACATCGCTCACATGGACAAAGACCTCCTCGGCCTCCACCAATCAGAGCTCAGCACCTTCTTCCTCACCGCCCTCGACTTCCGCGCGCAGCACTGTCAGGTCTGCCGTTCGTAAACAAACAAACAAACAAACAAACAAACGGTTTAGTGTTCCGTTTTAAATCTGCATGTTCTGATGTTTATTTTTTGTGGTCGTCAGGGCGACATGGAGAAGACGTCGCGGATCGAAGGCTGCGTGATCGACTGTCTGGTCGCCATGGTGATGAAACTGTCGGAGGTCACCTTCAGGCCGCTCTTCTTCAAGGTAACGTCGCTGCGCCGGACGCTCGTCGTCATGACGACGCTGAGATCAGACGGTAACTGATGTTTGTTTGTTTGTTTGTTTGTTTTTCCCGCAGCTGTTCGACTGGAGTAAATCCGACAGCAGCGAGCGTCTGCTGACGTTCTTCCGTCTGTGCGACCGCGTCGCCGAGCGGCTCAAAGGACTCTTCGTCCTGTTCGCTGGAAATCTGGTGAAACCGTTGGCAGATCTGCTGACGCGGATAAACGACTCCAAGACAGGTTTTATTATTATTTACATGTTCTGATTTATTTTATTCTGTTTTTAAAATGTCTTTTATTGTAATTCATTTTAATGTTATTGTATTTTAGGTTTTAATTTGATTTGTTTCAAAGTTGTACTTTACGCTTTTATCCAAAGACTTTAGAAACATTTTTAAACATTTTGTGGTTTTTAAATGTCTATTTGACTATTTTCACTTTTAGTTTTTGACTCACTTTTTTCTATTTTTATCAATTTAAACTTGTAATATTGAAAGTTTTAATAAAATTGATTTAATTTTAATCCGTTATTTTACTTTACATTCAATTTTTTCTAATTGTTTTGTTTACCGTCTTTATTTTTAGGATTTATTCGGTATTGTTTTCAGCATGTAGAAGTATTGCTTCCTGGTCAGCTGATCGATGACTCTCTTCCTGTCAGACGAGCTTTTCCCTGTTAGTGATGTCGGCGTGGAGAAGACGTGTCTGTTGCTGCGCTTCGTCCTCGACGGGCTGCAGAAGATCTTCCTGTTCGACACGCAGCGCTTCCTGAGCCGAGAGCGAGCCGACGTCCTGCTGACGCCGCTGGTCGACCAGGTGAGACGCCGCCGGGCTCCGGGACGGGGTTGTGTTTGTGGGGAATCTCCGGACTGACCGCTGACTCTGTTGTGATGCAGCTGGAGAACCGGGTCGGGGGGGAGGGGGTGTACCGGCAGAGGGTGACCCAGCACCTGGTGCCCTGCGTGGGGCAGTTCTCCGTCGCGCTGGCCGACGACTCGCAGTGGAAAACGCTGAACTACCAGATCCTGCTGAAGACGCGGCACGCCGACGCCAAGGTGAGGAGCTCTCTGCCCCGGGCAGAAACACCGTTTATCATCTCATTTATTTATGTCTTTCCCTATTATTGTATATTTTACACATTTCATGTCTGTTTAATGAAATCTGATTTATTTATTATTGGACTCATTAACATTCTGTATTTAAAAAATCTTCAGGTTTTTTAATGAAATCCAAAATTTACAGTTTGTTTATGAGGTGGTTTTAAAAATACAAATATTTGTATGTAGTTTTAGAGTTGATTGATTAAATGGTTCATTAACACCTCCTTCATCATCCTCCTCCTCCTCCTCAGGTCCGGTTCTCCTCCCTCTTGATGCTGAATGAGCTGGCGTCCAAACTGAAGGAGAACTACGTGGTTCTGCTGCCGGAGACGATCCCGTTCCTGGCTGAACTCATGGAGGGTGAGAACACACACACACACACACACACACACACACACACACACATTGACACATACACACACACACACACACACACACACACACACACACACACACACACACACACACACACATTGACACATACACACACACACACATTGACACATACACACACACACACATTGACACATACACACACACACATTGACACATACACACACACACACACACACGTTAACACACACACACACACACACAGACAAACACACACTCACGCACACACACGCACGTTAACACACGTTAACACACACACACACACGTTAACACACACACACACACACGTTAACACACACACACACGTACGTTAACACACACACGTTAACACACACACACACACACACGTTAACACACACACACACACGTTAACACACACACGTTAACACACTGACGAGGGTGCGTTTGTTTTCCAGATGAGTGTGAGGAGGTGGAGCAGCAGGTCCAGAAGGTCGTCCAGGAGATGGAGAACATCCTGGGAGAACCGCTGCAGAGCTACTTCTAGAAAATACACACAACGTACACACAAATACACACAACGTACACACACAGCTGTTGTGAAGAAAACACATTTCATCTGATCGATCTGATGAGTTTGTATTTTGTTTTCTGATGTCGGAAATAAATTTTGTTTAAAAAAGTGAAACGTCTGAATTGATTTCATGTTTTTATTTTGTTCTTCATAAACTGACGACGGTTTGACGTCCGTCTTCTCGCTGTTAAACGTTCACGTGGTGAAGACGACAGAATAAAACCATCAGACCTTCAATGAGCTGCAACGAGACTTCGTTCTCACGTCATTTTCTTCGTCGCTCGCTGGATTCTTTCAGAAGAATTAAATAAACTACGATCTGTGGAAGACCTATTTTACTGCGGTTACGTTCTCGTTTTTGTCGTTGTCGTTGGATACGTGCGATGTTGACGTTCACGCAAATACAAAAAGCGCTGCTGCTGCGGAGGTCACATGACTTCCTGTCGTCTGCAGACGGCCGCCATTTTGTGTGCAGCCAGGTATGTGCGACTTAGTTTCAATGTAACTTTCTATTGACATTCACTTTTGTAAATTAATGTATTTTTTTAATGTAATTTTTGTGGCTTAAGTCATAATTTTGACTTTAATCAAAATTACTTTCTTTAAACGTTTTTAACTTCAGTCTTTAAATGTTTAAACGTCATAAAATACATTGTTAGAATTCAAATATAAAATGTTCAGTTATTTAATGTTAAGCAGAAATAAATAAATCACGTGGTCACCTGCTGATACGTGTCTGTGACGTCACGGCCCATCTCGAGCTCGCGGAGCCGCCTCCCGTCCCCGGTGTCCTGCCGACGTCACAGGTTTTTTTAGGAGGCTCGCGCCGGTCGGTCGGTCAGAGACGCTCGTGGGTCGGTCAGCATGAGGAGCGCGAGGTCGCTGCGGCAGCTCGCGCTGACAGCGGAGCGCAGCCTTCATCATCATCATCATCATCATCCTCCGCAGCGGTCAGCGGGGATCATCGGAGCACCTTTCTGCAAGGGACAGGTGAGCGCGCGACGACGGGATCTCTGTGTGTGTGTGTGTGTGTGTGTGTGTGTGTGTGTGTGTGTGTGTGTGTGTGTGTGTGAGATAAACCTCCCTGTGTGTCTTTCCTGCAGCCCAGAGGGGGGGTGGAGGGAGGACCGGACCGGATCCGAGCTGCAGGTCTGCTGACCGGGCTGCAGCGGCAAGGTGAGTGTCCACCTGTCTGTCCACCTGTCTCTGCCTCTGAGGACATTCTGTCTCTGGTCCTCACTTAACACTTGTGTGTTAACAAACTCACTTCTCCCAGACTTTTATGAGTCCGTGAACGCAGCGTTGTCAGAATTTCTGTCTTGAATCTGATTTAATTTTAAAGTATAAATAAATGTTTGACAGAAACTGACCTCCAAAAAACCTCAAATGTAACAAACTAAACAAAGAATCTTAAAACTTTTGGAATTAAAACCAAAAATCCTGTTTTGTGATGAAACCGAACGTGAAAAAACAACTCTGGTTAATAATGTTTTTATTCTTAAAACCAGGAATAATAAGAAACTATTTAGTTTTATGGAACTTTAAGATCTTCATGTAATGTTATAGTTATTTCTGTATTTCGTTTGTTTGTTTTGAGATTCTGCTTTTACACCAGAAATTGTTCAATTTAAAAAAAATTTTAATGGAGCTCAAAATAAATATAAAGAAGAAATATATAACACAAAATCCTTTTTAAATGACGTCTCCTCCTCCTGAATCTATAAATATTTAAATATATTTCAAAGTATTCGTGATGCCACAAATCCCTTTAAAACATCAGATTTCCAAAGAGAAACTTTCCTCCTTCAGCAGACGAAGGAAACCGAACTGAACCGAACGCTCGTTTCCGTGAACGATGACGCGTCTCGTCGTTGGTTTTGAGAAGTCGTTCTTTTGATTGACAGAAGTCGTCGGTGTCAAACGTCCGTCGTCCCCTCGGACAGACGAGGAGACGTTTCATAGGTCACTCATTTCAGAGCTGTTTAATCGGTGACAGAAAACCAAACAGAACTCTGATCTGCTGCCTGTTAATGTTCACACTGAGGCATGCTGGGAAATCATGAGCTCTGTTTAAACGTGTTTCTACCGTGATGGATTCATTGATCACGTGACTAAACATGGTTGCGTGTAAACTGTGTCTGCAGGCTGCGCAGTGAAGGATTATGGGAACCTGACGTTTGAGGACGTGGGCGCCGACGAGCCGGTGGGCGAGGTGAAGCGTGTGCGGGCGGTGGGCGGAGCTAACCGGAGGCTGTCGGAGGCGGTGCAGGCGGTGAAGAAGGACGGACACACGGCCGTGATGCTGGGAGGAGACCACAGGTCAGAGATGATGTCATCAACAGAATTGTACTTCAGTGTTGTTCTTTACGAGATTCGTGTCCACAAAACCAAATCAAATCATTTCATTGTTGGTACCAAGTGAACGATTGTGCCACATTTGAAGACACTCCCTCCATCTGTTCCCCAGATATAAGCAGGAGTCAATGGGAGGTGACAGTGACCTCAGATGTTGGCGGTCAGAGTCTGAGTCAATGTTTATGCCAAATTTGAAGAAGGTCCCTCGAGGCGTTCCTGAGATATCACATTTCCCAGAATGGGAAAGACGTGAGGTTACAGTGACCTTTGACCTCGAAAATCGAATCATGTCATCGTTGGTACCGAGTTAACATTTGTAGAAATTACATTCAGGCGTTCTTGGGATGTTGCGATAACATCAGATGAAAGGAATGCGAGGATTCGTGACCGTGAACTTTGAGTTCCAAAGTTCATCCTCGAGGCCGAGTGAATGTTTGTGCCATATTGGAAGAAACTACATTCAGGTGTTTCTGAGGTATCATGTTAACGTGAACGTTAAGGTCACAGTGACTTTGACCTTTGATCTTCAAAATCAAATCAGTTCATCGTTGGTACCAAGTGAATGTTTGTGCCAAGTTTGAAGACATTCCTTCGACGCGTTCCTGAGAAATCGGACATAAATCCTCCAACATTCATGTGACTGGAAATGATGACTCGGCAGAACCTTTTTATTCAGTTCAGTTCTTGTAAAACGTGTTTTTATTGAACAATATTTTTGTGAAGAAACATTCAAATTAAAAACTAAATTGGACCAAATGTTCCTACGTCTGTTGGAAACCATCTGGATATTAAAGGGTTAAATGTTTTCCCGCCCTCAGCTTGGCCATCGGCTCCATCCACGGCCACTCGGCGGCCGTCGGCCCGCTCAGCGTCGTTTGGGTCGACGCTCACGCCGACATCAACACGCCGCTGACGTCGTACACCGGAAACCTCCACGGACAGCCGCTGACCTTCCTCCTCCACGAGCTGCGGTCCAAGGTGAGCGGTGCCGGCGTGGACACGCCATGAACACGCCATTAACACGCCTGAACACGCCATGAACACGCCTGAACACGGCGTGGACACGCCATGAACACGCCTGAACACGGCATTAACACGCCATGAACACACCTGAACACGACGTGAACACGCCATGAACACGCCTGAACACGGCATTAACACGCCATGAACACACCTGAACATGCCATGAACACACCTGAACACGGCGTGGACACGCCATGAACACGCCTGAACACGGCATTAACACGCCATGAACACACCTGAACACGACGTGAACACGCCATGAACACGCCTGAACACGGCATTAACACGCCATGAACACACCTGAACATGCCATGAACACGCCATTAACACGCCCGAGCACACCATTAACACGCCATGAACACGCCTGAACACGACGTGGACACACCTGAACACGACGTGGACACGCCTGAACACGCCATGAACACGCCATGAACACGCCATGAACACACCTGAACACAGCGTGGACACGCCATGAACACGCCTGAACACGGCATTAACACGCCATGAACACACCTGAACACGACGTGAACACGCCATGAACACGCCTGAACACGGCATTAACACGCCATGAACACACCTGAACATGCCATGAACACGCCATTAACACGCCCGAGCACACCATTAACACGCCATGAACACGCCTGAACACGACGTGGACACACCTGAACACGACGTGGACACGCCTGAACACGCCATGAACACGCCTGAACACGACGTGGACACGCCTGAACACGCCATGAACACGCCTGAACACGCCATTAACATGCCATGAACACGCCTGAACACGCCATGAACACGCCTGAACACGCCGGGTCTTTAACCTCGTTTCTGCCCGCCAGGTTCCGGTTCTACCGAACTTCTCGTGGGTGACACCGTGCCTGTCGGCCCGAGACCTCGTCTACGTCGGGCTGAGGGACGTGGATCCGGCCGAGCAGTGAGTCTTAGTGTAATTACCACAGAGGGCCACTAGGGGCGGTCTCCAATACACTCCTATTCAAAAAGCATCAACTTCTCAGTCAGTAAATGTTGTGGGCGGAGCTTAGTTTCCTGATGGCGACGGCTGAACTAGCAAACTGGAGGCTACGAAGCATCTCGTTAATTAAACGTAATAACGACGTTTCTGTTTCGGCAGCTACATCCTGAAGCTGCTCGGCGTGAAGATGTTCTCGATGTCCGAGGTGGATCGACTCGGCGTCGCCAGAGTCATGGAGGAAACATGTGACTACCTGACGGCCAGGTGACCAATCGGTGTCCTCGATACTTCTCGCTGACAGACGTGTTATAATGTTGATTTGATTTTTTTAACAGCGGGAAGAAACCGATTCACCTGAGCTTCGACATCGACGCCATCGACCCCTCGGTTACCCCGGCAACTGGGACACCTGTCGCCGGAGGACTCACCTACAGGGAGGGGCTTTACATCACCGAGCACCTCTGTCAGACAGGTAGGAGTCCCCTGGACGCCCCCTACAGGAAGAGACTGGAACTACAGAAACATCCAGCGTTCAGAGACGAGGTTTAAATAGCTCCAATTATTATTTTGAGTTTTTTTGTGATCAAATGTAAAAAAAAAAAAAAAAAAAAAAAAATTTGACGGCTTTTCTCAATAATTACAAAGTAATTCACTTTTTATGTTTTAATTTGAGAAAAGCTGCATCTTCGTTGTGGACAAACTGGTTAAGTGCTGTAGTTTCCTGAATGAGCCTGAATGCAGCGTCCCACCGTGTCCAGGTCTCCTGTCGGCGGTGGACCTGGTGGAGGTGAATCCTCTGGGGGACGCCACCGAGGACGGCGTCCGCTCCACCGTCAACACCGCCGTCGACCTGCTGCTCGGCTGCTTCGGACGTCTTCGTGAAGGAAACCACCGGCCGGAGTTCGACCTGCCGGAGCCGTGACGACGGACCGTGACGACGGACGCCTGAACGCCTCTCAGACCACCGACACGCTTCAATCAGAGAACATGTAGCATGATGTCGCTCGCTGCACCAAACCGCCCGATCGGGGACGCCTTCAACCAAAGACCCCAACACGTGATGTCATGTCTTCCTGAGGACGGACAGCGCCCCCTGCTGTTCAGTCACATTTTAAAAGCACAAATCATGTCATATGTTGATGGATCTACTGCACTAATTATGATTTCAGTGATTTATTTCATTTATAAAGTCAGAAAATAGTAAAAAAAAATATTCTGTCTTAATTGATATCAACAATTTAAATCTAAAATAATACTGAAGTGAAGACGACACGTTACGTCTCGAGCTGGAAGGAGTTCTGACGAGTTACACGGCAGTTCGAAAACGTCCCAAATAAAACAACGACAGCTTTAACCGACAAAATTAATGAGAGTTCATCAAAGGAGGAGAAATCGAGAAGACTCGTCTCGTAATTACGGATCGATTCTCGTCCGCGTGAAGCTACGTTCAAACGGCGTCGCATTCACCGCGTTCACCAAGAGTTGACAGACGTTTTTTGGTTGAATGGTTTATATTTATATATATATATATATATATACATATGTATTTATAAATATGTATATATATAAATATATATAAATATGTATATAAATATGTATTTATAAATATGTATATATATATGTATTTATATATATAAATATGTATTTATAAATGTGTATATATATAAATATGTATATATATATAAATATATAAATATGTATTTATATATAAATATGTATTTATAAATATGTATATATATTTATATATATAAATATATATATATAAATATATATATTTATACATATAAGTCGTAATTATAAGATAGTTTTTTTTGGTGAACTTAGAAAACGTTTTAAATGCTAAAACAACGTACCAGTGTTGTGGGCGGAGCTTCAGAAGTCGTCACGCTACATTTCGTGTTTTTACAACCAACAAACGAGACGAAGAAGATTTTCTCCGTTTCTCTGTTGCAGGAGACGTTTATTCTTTATTCTGGAGAGAAACATATTTTACATCGTTAAACATCCTCCGTTCACGTTTTCTAACAAAACAATCGTCCCTCAAACTGTCGGGAACAGAAGTGCAAAAAGTGGTGAAGCAGCGACGAAGACGAACTTCAGCTGGACGTCACAGGACGACCGGCTGCGTTAAAACAAACGTACATCTGAGTTCACGGGTCCCACGACCTCTGACCTCTGACCTCCGTTACAGGAGTGAAACATTCAAGGACAAACTGTCTCATTTAAACTAAACGCTAACTCCCAAATTCACAGAACTGACGTTTGGACAAATTAATAGCTTTATTTTAAACTAACCAATATTTTCTTTCTTTCCAAAATTTGTAATTATTTATATTTTTTTACTTTATTTGTTCAGATTTTCTGGATATTTGTTCATAAAACATTCAACAAAACAGAACATTGTTTAAAAAGATCACGTTTTCAGTATTTGTGTCTCGATGGCTAACGAGACTTAAAACCTGCCGTTTTCACAGCTTGACGTTAGCGGGCGAGTTGTTCTGAGGGGCGGAGCTTCACTGTCCAAGACTCAAGAAGTTTTCTTTGTGTCACCGTGAATTGGTTCCCCAGAGTCAGACTGTCAACACAGAGTTCCACCGGGACCTTCTGAGGGTCGTTAGCGTTGTTAGCTTGAGTTTAGCGGGTTTTAAGTAACATTTGCTCTTTGTTAGCGTGTTTAGCAGCTTTAGCATTGTTAGCTGGTTGTTAACTTGAATTTAGCTGTTTCTTAGGGAAATTAGCGGTTAGCTTTGTTAGCAGGTTTGAGTTCTGAGGCGTCCGAGAGTTCGTACCGTCATTAGCTGTTAACTTGAGTTTAGCGTTGTTTTAATAACGATCTGCTTGTTGGGTTTGTTAGCAATGTTAGCTGTTTGTTATTCGTGAACGTGAACAACTGACGCTCCAAACAGATGTAGGAATACGTGAAGCAGCCGTCATGTGATCACGTAGTTTAAAGCAAGTGAATCTCCGGTCTGACGGTTGTCTCCCGGAGGAGGAGCTTAAACAGGGGGAGGAGTTTAAACAGGAGGAGAACACAGGACATACTGTTCCCTCTTTAAATGTCAGCGTTCCTCTGTTTGTCCTTCAGAGTGAACGACCTCCCGGCTGAAATACCCTGAACACACACACACAGTGTTGGTGGAGAAAAGGGGGCGTGGCCCGTCACCATGGTGTGACGGTGAGTGGGCGGGGCCGGACAGATGGAGATCGTACTGTAACTGGGGATAAATTGGTGGACTGCTTTTCAGAATAAGAGCGTGCACTTACTTCTGGATAGAGACACAAACATGATTCAATACTGGAGCACGAGCTCTTATTCTGAAAAACGAAATGAATTAAAATAACTCCTCTGCTGATAAAAATGAGATAAAACAAACAGCTGATCGATCGATCAGTGATCAGCAGGAACCTGAAACTTTAAGAGTAATTTAATAAAACTTGTAAAATATGACACAGATGTTCTCTACAATGTTTAAACTGATAAATATATTTATATAATATAAATACATCAGCTCAGAATATTTTTCCTTCCCGTTTCATTTAAAGTGACGTCGTCATGGTAACAGTCACAAACGTTTAAGAGTGAAAACAGTAACAGAAAGGCACCGACCTCGAAACAGCCGCCTGCACACACAGACACACACACAGACACACACACACACACACACACACACACACACACACAGACACACACAGACACACACACACACACACACACAGACACACACACACACACAGACACACACACACACACACACACACACACAGACACACACACACACACAGACACACACACACACACAGACACACACAGACACACACAGACAGACACACACACACACACACACACACACACAGACACACACACACACACACACACACACACAGACACACACACACACACAGACACACACAGACAGACACACACACAGACACACACACACAGACACACACACACACACACACACACACACACACACACACACACAGACAGACACACAGACACACACACACACACACAGACACACACACACACACACACACAGACACACACACACAGACACACACAGACACACACAGACAGACACACACACACACACACACACACACACAGACACACACACACACACACACACACACACAGACACACACACACACACACACACAGACACACACACACACACAGACACACACACACAGACACACACACACACACACACACACAGACACACACACACAGACACACACACACACACACACACACACACACACACACACACACAGACAGACACACAGACACACACACACACACACAGACACACACACACACACACACACAGACACACACACACAGACACACACACACACACACACACACACACAGACACACACACACACACACACACAGACACACACACACACACACACACACACACACACAGACACACACACACACACACACACACACACACACACAGACACACACACACACACACACACACACACACAGACACACACACACACACACAGACACACACACACACACACACAGACACACACACACACACACACACACACACACACACACACAGGAGATAAAAATAAATGTGTCAGATCACAAGCAGTCACACTTGGAGGCAGCAGAGGAGGAGGAGGAGGAGGAGGAGCAGGGGGAGGGTCGGACGTCAGTCGGCCTCCTGCAGGTCGCAGCGCCTCCTGAACTCTTGACCTCGTTCATGGATCCACTTGTTCGACACTGAAGGAGAAAAAACAGCAAAGAATGAAACAAGTTTCACTTTAAAACACATTTTAAAATCCAAGTTGAGTTTTCAGTCGAAGAGACGAAAGAGAACCAGAGAAAAGAATCTTCAAGGTCGAATCATGAAAATCGGAATCTTAGTTTCATCATCTGCAAACTAATAAAACTATAAATATCTGCAGATTAAAGTTTCAGTTGGTGAGAAACCAGAAATAAATCAAGATAAATCAACTTTAATGAAAGATTATTAATGTGACTGAAAACAAAATATTTAAAATATTCATAAATGTTTAGAATGTATTTAAAAATGAAAAAAAGATCAAACAAATAATGTGGTGTGTTTCCAGGTGTGTGTCCAGGTGTGTGTCCAGGTGTGTGTCCAGGTGTGTGTTCAGGTGTGTGTCCAGGTGTGTGTCCAGGTGTGTGTTCAGGTGTGTTTCCAGGTGTGTATCCAGGTGTGTGTCCAGGTGTGTGTTCAGGTGTGTTTCCAGGTGTGTTTCCAGGTGTGTGTCCAGGTGTGTGTCCAGGTGTGTGTTCAGGTGTGTGTTCAGGTGTGTTTCCAGGTGTGTTTCCAGGTGTGTGTCCAGGTGTGTGTCCAGGTGTGTGTATCCAGGTGTGTTTCCAGGTGTTTCCAGGTGTGTGTCCAGGTGTGTGTTCAGGTGTGTGTCCAGGTGTGTGTCCAGGTGTGTTTCCAGGTGTGTTTCCAGGTGTTTCCAGGTGTGTGTCCAGGTGTGTGTCCAGGTGTGTGTTCAGGTGTGTTTCCAGGTGTGTTTCCAGGTGTGTGTCCAGGTGTGTATCCAGGTGTGTGTCCAGGTGTGTATCCAGGTGTGTGTCCAGGTGTGTGTCCAGGTGTGTTTCCAGGTGTGTTTCCAGGTGTGTGTCCAGGTGTGTGTTCAGGTGTGTGTCCAGGTGTGTGTCCAGGTGTGTGTCCAGGTGTGTTTCCAGGTGTGTTTCCAGGTGTTTCCAGGTGTGTGTTCAGGTGTGTGTTCAGGTGTGTTTCCAGGTGTGTGTCCAGGTGTGTTTCCAGGTGTGTTTCCAGGTGTGTGTTCAGGTGTGTGTCCAGGTGTGTTTCCAGGTGTGTGTTCAGGTGTGTTTCCAGGTGTGTTTCCAGGTGTGTGTTCAGGTGTGTGTCCAGGTGTGTTTCCAGGTGTGTTTCCAGGTGTTTCCAGGTGTGTGTCCAGGTGTGTGTTCAGGTGTGTGTTCAGGTGTGTTTCCAGGTGTGTGTCCAGGTGTGTTTCCAGGTGTGTGTCCAGGTGTGTTTCCAGGTGTGTGTTCAGGTGTGTTTCCAGGTGTGTTTCCAGGTGTGTGTTCAGGTGTGTGTCCAGGTGTGTGTCCAGGTGTGTGTCCAGGTGTGTGTCCAGGTGTGTGTTCAGGTGTGTGTCCAGGTGTGTGTCCAGGTGTGTGTCCAGGTGTGTGTTCAGGTGTGTGTCCAGGTGTGTTTCCAGGTGTGTGTCCAGGTGTGTGTCCAGGTGTGTGTCCAGGTGTGTGTCCAGGTGTGTGTTCAGGTGTGTGTCCAGGTGTGTGTTCAGGTGTGTGTCCAGGTGTGTGTCCAGGTGTGTGTCCAGGTGTGTGTTCAGGTGTGTGTCCAGGTGTGTGTTCAGGTGTGTGTCCAGGTGTGTGACCCTGAGATGACCTCACCCCACTTGTTTCCGACCAGCACCGGACAGGCAGCGTGTCGGGTCCGGTAGTCTCCTTCTCCGCTGGGATACAGGTTGTACCAGAACACCGCCGTCCCCTGCAGGCAGACGGAGGAACAGCAGCTCAGTGGAGCTCCGAACCAACAATAAACCCTCCGACTGATTAACGGTGAGTTAACGACTACATTTTGATTATATTATTAAAAGAATTAGCAGTGAAAGAAAAGTTTACAAAAATAAAATAGAATTAAATAAATAAATTTAATTTGGATGAGATAGTTCATCATTTTGCAGTGATTTAATATAATTTAATCATTTTGTGCTTAATTTTATAAGTGAAGCCAACATTCATTTTCCTCGGTGGTAGTAAACAACAACAGTCAGCTGACTCGACCTTTTTAGGCCAGATGGCGGCTCCAACGTCGGTGAAGACTGTGGCGCCCCCTGCCTGCACGTCGCTCATCTGCAGCAGGAAGGAGGAGATGGTCAGAGACACAAACAACGACACAAACAAAGAGACAAACAAAGAGACGATCACTGACGTAGAGCAGCCAGGTGGCGATCCGGTTCCCCGTCCCCAACTCCTCGAAAGCATCCGGCTCATCTTTCTGAAAAACAACGACACAAACAAGAAGTAAACAAACAGCACAGTCAACAGGAAGTAAAGAAATACATAAACAAACAGAACAGCAACAAAGTGTCTGTATAAGAAATCAAAGTTTTATTCACCCGTCCAAAGTCAAAATGAGGTTCGTACTGTCCTCCGACGCCGTAATTCGCCACCTGCACCGTCCACCAGAGTCCAGTCATTAAATGGGGATTTTAGTGAAGTTGAATCGGTGTGATTCCATTCAAGCATCTAATAAACCTGATTATTATGATTCAAACTAAATGAAACAAACGTTGTTTTTAAATGAATAAACTCCGCCTCCCAGCGCAGGTGAGCCGTTACCTGCAGGTCCTCGGCCGTGGACACGTCCAGACCGGTGATGTCCTCGATCCTCTGGTTGATCTTGGCCACCACCGGGTGTTCGTGTGCTCCGAGCCAGGCGCTGAGGACAGAGGACAGAAACTCAAGAGACGCGAGGAGACGGAGACAGATAGGCAGGTCAGTAGCCGGAGAGGGACGGCCGGTCGAGGAGGCAGCAGTTTAAAACCGTCACATGTAAACATCAGGAAATAGAAATATGAAGGAAAATAACGGGATCTAACTTTGATTAGAAATGTTGCAACATCTTAATAATTTATTTGGATTCATAAAGTAAGAACAAAATAACAGGAGCTGAAAGTAAAAAGAAAACCTGCAGTTCCACAATGATGAATTAATAAAGACGATTTATTCTTGTGTGTAAAATGAAAACTCAATCAAATATCACCCTTTAAAAAAATCCTCTATTCACCAACACAATTTAAACAAGGAGCTTTTATTGTGAAGGCCGATTCTCCCGCTGCCTCCACGACGAAGTTCCAGAGACAACGAGAGTCCAACGTTTCGGTCGTTGACTCGTCGTCACTCACGAAGAACAACGAGACGTAAGAACTCCACGCTGAGTTTATTCAGTCGGCTTAAGATATTCAAAAATGATGAATTGATCAACAAATATCTGATTTATTTCTTGTTTCAGATTTCAGGTCCTCTACATGAATCCAGAGTTTACTGCTCTGAGCAGCAGCGCCCCCTGCTGGGTGGACATCTGCGCTCCGTTTCTATGGAAACCAGTTGCTCACAACCAAAACGAAACAAACTAATTATTAACGGTTTATCAGCAACAAACATGTGAAATTAGAAGTTTTTATAGGCTGACGCTGTTTTTCCAATTAATAATGTTATCTTCCAAAACGTCCTCTACTTTTATTAAAGAATAATAATAATAATAATAATATTTATAACGGTCCACATGTTTCCTTCAGTTAATGATATCGGTGATGGTTGTGGTGTTTAAAGGCAGAAACAAGCCCCAAACTTACACCACAGATTTAAAAAATATCATCTTTCAGGACCTTTGACGGTCAAATCAGCGGAATGAGAAAATATTTTTTATACTTTAGGAACATTTTTCTGGTATATATATATATATATATATATATATATATACCTATATATATATAGACTTGTATATAATATATATATTTATGTACTGTTACTTGGTGGAGTTTTCAGGCTTCCCTGCTCTTGTGAGGACATCAGCCGACACGAGGGGGGAGGAGAGAGCAGGGGTGGGGCAGAGACGGGAGGCCACGCCCCCCTCTGCTCAGGAAGCTCTTACCTCTTGCTGATGCGGTAGTGGGCCGTCTCCAGAACACCGGTTACCGGGTTGGAGATGGTGGCTCGCCGCAGCTGTGGAGCCAATCAGCCGACAGTTACTGGGAGACACGACCAACATCCACTGATACCGAGCCGCCCTGACCCGGTACTGACCCGGTACTGACCCGGTACAGGACATCCACGTGTCCAGGGATCAAAATGAGTTTATACCATTTGTAAAGCAGATGAAGACTTTGTTTTCTACTACGTCACTTTTATGAAGTTTTCTAACAAATGAGTGACCACAACTATCAGGAACATCTAAGGAGGTGTTTCTGGAGGTTTGGTTTGTAGGAGCGGTCTCTGGTCAACATGGGAGTCGTCCTGTCTCCGGGTCAGGATGTCCAGGAGTCGGGAAAACCCGAATAACTGATCACTTCCTGCTGGAGTAGTTATGAATGTAGAAGGTCGGTCGGACCTCCGTCAGGTCACTAACCAGACCTCCAACGTGGCGGACTGATAAACCCTCCAGCAGGAAGTGAGTAGTTTGTGGGCGGAGACTCACCCTGGGCTTCGCCAGCTCTTTCACCTTCTCCATCTCCCCGTCCGACACGATGTCGTGGTAGCGGACGATGCGGGGGCGGTCCCACTCGTCCTCCTGCTTCACCGGGCCGATCACGTACCTCGGGTGGCGGCTGTTGTCGTGGTAACGGCAGAAGAGGCGGCTCTGTCTGCGGGAGGTCTGACGGGAGGAAGAGAGAGCGGAGCGTGAAGGAGCGACACGCACGGCGTCGGTCACGCGTGTGCGTGTTCTCCTCACCATGCGGAGGCCGTCGCCACGACACAGCTGCTCGTACTTCCTCCTCTCCGGCAGGTAGTCGGCCGGTCGGCCCCGCCCCTCCCTCCTCGGCCGCCCCTCCCCCTCCTCCTCCCCGCTCTCCTCCACCTTCTTCTGCTTGGCCAGCTGGTACTCAAAGTACTTCAGGTTCCCGTTGGCTCGCTGGTGTGTCGGGTCTAACCGGGCAGAACCAGAACTTCAGTGAGACTTTTTAAGCCACGTTTTATTTTCTTGGTTCTGTTCTGGGTTCCTGAGGCGTGAACGGCGGTACTGACCGAGCTCCAGCAGCCTCCTGGTGAAGTCCAGTGCCGTCTCCAGCTCCCCCTGCTGGTAGACGGAGTAACTCAGGTAGTCCAGGACGGTGACGGCGTCCGCGGCGCCGGACGTGTCCCCCCGGTCCAGCTGCTTCAGGGCCTGAGACATCCACAGCTCCGTGTGGTAGTAGTCCGCCTCCGAGTACGCCACCTTCCCGAGGTCGTAGCAGTCGTCCGCCGTCAGGCTGCTGCGGAGCGACGACGAGCCTGAGATGACGACAGTCACGATTTTAACCGATATTTAAACCACATGAAGCCACATGTTAAAATCACGTCGCCGCCATCTGTTTCTTTATAAAGAATTATCAACTGATATATGAAGTTTATATGAAGGTTTGGAGTTCCACAGGGTTCCATTCTGGGTCCTCTTGTTTTTCTATGGCGGGAAACTTTTCATTACGAACTCTTGACAATATGTTCTTAATAACCTGCATCAAAACCACTGAATTTGTGGTTCTGTTGGCAGAAAAACATCCGTTGTCCTCGTAAAACTACATCAATGTCCTCGTTTAAACACGAACGCTGTCCTCTAGAGCAGGAAGTGACCATATTTGGACGAGCTGGGGGAGGAGCCAGCGGTGGATCTGACCGATCTGATCGGAAACCTGACGATACTACGTCCCGCCCACCGATAGCTGTAACCTGACTGCACCACAGGCCTGTCAATCAAACAGACACGCCCCCAAAAACAGGTCTTCTTGAATCTTCTTTTCTAATGAATGAGGGATTATTTTCAGATGGACCTCCAGAAAACTAATAAGAAGGAGTGACTTTAGCTAACAACACCGAGATAACTGATGGACACATTTTATTCACTTTGGATTTGATGAGAGAAGTTGAATGGGAGTCTATGGAGCCGGAGGCTTTTTGGAGCCGACCTCTAGTGGCACTCGCTGGTATTGCAGCTGAAGACACTTCTGGATCAGAACCATTTTACAGACCTGAAGCTACGAACTCTTTTAGAAACAGTCTGTGGTTCTTAACGACGGCGCTGCAGGTGATCGGTAACCTGAGATGACCTGCTGACCTGGCAGCTGTCCGGTGGAGATGGTGTCGGTGTCCAGCTGGTACGTGTCCTGCAGCCTCATCAGAGCTTTGGCGGCTCCGTTCTGGTCGTCATCGTTGGGGAAGTGCTGCCTCTGGATGGTGAGGTTGGAGATGAACACTGAGACACCACAGAAGAAGAAGAGCACACGGAGTCAAGAAACGACGGACAGTGTAATGAGGAAATAAATGTGTGTGTGTGTGTGTGTGTGTGTGTGTGTGTGTGTGTGTGTGTGTGTGTGTGTGTACCGTCAGACATGTCCGTCAGCACCAGGCTCTCCAGCTCCCCCCACTCAGTGTTCAGTCTCTTCATCAGTTTGAAGGCGTTCACCGGGTGACCGAGGAAACCTTCAGGGTCCTGAGTGGCAGCAGCCGAGAGGACGTCCAGTCTGTCGGCCCATCTGGAGACACACACACACACACACACACACGTCTCTCTATACTTGTGAGGACACTCATTGACATAATGCATTTCCTAACCTTAATAACCCAGAAGTGTCTTCAGCTGCAATACCAGCGAGTGCCACTAGAGGTCGGCTCCAAAAAGCCTCCGGCTCCATAGACTCCCATTCAACTTCTCTCATCAAATCCAAAGTGAATAAAATGTGTCCATCAGTTATCTCGGTGTTGTTAGCTAAAGTCACTCCTTCTTATTAGTTTTCTGGAGGTCCATCTGAAAATAATCCCTCATTCATTAGAAAAGAAGATTCAAGAAGACCTGTTTCTGGGGGCGTGTCTGTTTGATTGACAGGTCTGTGGTGCAGTCAGGTTACAGCTATCGGTGGGCGGGACGTAGTATCATCAGGTTTCCGATCAGATCGGTCAGATCCAGCGCTGGCTCCTCCCCCAGCTTGACCATATTTGGACAAGCTGGGGGAGGAGCGATCGGTGGAGCTGTCCCGCCAACCAAAAACGGAAACATGACTGCAAGTGAAGCGACCACTGAAGGCCACTAGGGGCTACAAAAACCTCCAATAACAATAATCCTGCATTCATTAGGACATGTGTGTTTGATTGACAGGCCTGCGGTGCAGTCAGGTGTCCTTACAGGTGGGCGGGGCCAACTGTCAATCTTACTGTTTGATCTTCTGCAGTTTGTCCTCCTCCACCCGGATGTAGTCCTTCAGACACGTGACCAGGTCTTTCTCTGTGAACAGCAGGTCCGTCATCTGACCTGCAGCAAACATGCACCACTTCATTAGGAACAGCTGACGACGTGGTGGGCGGAGCTTACCCATATGTTATGTCAGTTGACTCACCGATGGAGGTGAAGAAGTCATTGTGGGCGGAGCAGCAGGTGAAGAGGAGGAGGTGGAGCCACCACCACGGAAACACCGCCATCCTGCACACAGGTACACAGTGGAGTACACAGTGGAGTACACAGTGGAGTACCAACACACTGGAGTACACAGTGGAGTACACAGTGGAGTACCAACACACTGGAGTACACAGTGGAGTACACAGTGGAGTACACAGTGGAGTACCAACACACTGGAGTACACAGTGGAGTACACACTGGAGTACCAACACACTGGAGTACACAGTGGAGTACCAACACACTGGAGTACACACTGGAGTACCAACACACTGGAGTACCAACACACTGGAGTACCAACACACTGGAGTACACAGTGGAGTACACAGTGGAGTACCAACACACTGGAGTACACAGTGGAGTACACAGTGGAGTACCAACACACTGGAGTACACACTGGAGTACCAACACACTGGAGTACACAGTGGAGTACCAACACACTGGAGTACCAACACACTGGAGTACACAGTGGAGTACACAGTGGAGTACCAACACACTGGAGTACACAGTGGAGTACCAACACACTGGAGTACCAACACACTGGAGTACACACTGGAGTACACAGTGGAGTACCAACACACTGGAGTACACAGTGGAGTACACAGTGGAGTACCAACACACTGGAGTACACAGTGGAGTACCAACACACTGGAGTACACAGTGGAGTACCAACACACTGGAGTACACAGTGGTCAGACCACGAACTACCTGTCCAACACCTGTCTATCATGACTTCACCTGTCCATGAATGTGTCAGTTGAATTTCCTAACCAGACCAAACTCAGCTGAACTTGTCCCGACTGTCCTCACATGTCCATGAACGTCTCTCTTGTCCTGTCCCGACTGTCCTCACATGTCCATGAACGTCTCTCTTGTCCTGTCCCGACTGTCCTCACATGTCCATGAACGTCTCTCTTGTCCTGTCCCGACTGTCCTCACGTCCATGAAGAACGTGCCAGCTGGCAGTTTCAGTCTCACCTCTGTGACGTCACTAACCGGGTCTGACCCGGTGTGTCCCGGTATTTCCGGTCATGTCTCACGTGAAATAACGCGGTTCGAGCAGCGGGAGAAATTTCTAGAAGAACCGACCTGCGGCCACAAACATCCTCCGGTTGACCCGGTGTTTAAAACCGCGCTGGACCGGATGTGTTCTTACCGAGTTAATCTCCGGACAGACACGGAACCAGCTGGCGAACCGAACCAGGTCTCCAGAACTGTTCTCCAGCTGAGCGGAACAAAACTCTTCTTCTTCTTCTTCTTCTCCTCCAAGATGGCGTCGAGCAGCGGTTTCCCGCCACCTGCTGGACGGAGACTTCTGCTCGTTGAACGAAAAGCTTTTTTTCACAACATTTTCTGATATTTAGCTGTAAATTACGATATTAAAATGTATTCAAAATACTATTTACAGAAGTTCTGCACCGTTTTGTTTTAATTAAATTATTGTTTGAGAAAAATGGTCATTTATCAAGTCAGTTGTGTTTTTATGACAGTTTCCAGCCTCTCCTCTGTTCATATATAAATACCATAAGGATACTCTGCGTGTACAAGTACTGCATATAAAATAAAAGTCTCAGTTTTAAAAGGAAAAATTTGATTAAAGAAAGCTAATCAAAAATTAACGTACCAACTGTGTCAGTATTTTATTATTGTATGATGTTTTTGATTAATATTATTGCTGCATGAGTATATTACTGCCGTTTTCAAATTTGAACTACTTTATTAATAGTTGGTTTGAATAATCTACAGTAATGAATCATATCCCCTTTATTTTTTATCATATTATAGACGACATGCTATAGTGTGACTTTTTTTTTAGATCATATTTTAGACATGTCTAAATATATGTATATATGTCTATATGTACTATAGCATGTCGTCTAAAATATCATGAATAGTTTTGATGTGAAACCAGAAACAGGAAGTACAGGCTGGAGATGGTGTCTGAATTTTATTTTGAAAGGTGCGTCTCATGAAACATTGATGATAAACCAAACTGAGCTTCCTGTTCAATGACATCCGTCACTGGTTCATCTGTCAATCAGGAAAAATGTGACATCACTTGACACTTAAAACATACAAACCCAACAGGTTCTTCATCATCATCATCATCATCATCATCATCATCATCATATCAAACAGGCATATTTACAACACGTAGAAATATTGCACACAAATCGAGCCCGGTTTCATTAGAGGGTTTGAAGAAGAGGAGGGAGAACGTTCAGTGTGCAAAAACACACGTATGTGTCACGGATCCGTTCAGTAGATAATATCCTGAGGAAGAAGCTGCAGTTACACATCAATAAAACGTCTGTGAGGAGGAACGTGATGATTTTGTGTTGTAATATAATAATAAACATTTCCTTCAGATTTATTACAGGCAGCTAAAAAAGTAAAAACCTGTTTTCTGTTTCCCGTATACTCGGAAGTTTTATTTGGTCACTTTAAAAAAAATCACGAATTCTGTGAATTAAATTTTCATGTTTTGAGAAATAAGTTATTTCAAGAATAAAGTAAAAGTCTGTGAGGAAATAAAGTTATGTGAAAAATATATTTTAAGAAAACTTTCTCTAAAAGTCGTAAAATAATAGTAACAAATAATGTCAACATTTTGAAAATAGAGTTATAACCTCTGGAGAAAAATATTTTACAAAACTTAATTTTCTTTGGAGAAAAGTCATTATATTAAATTAAAAAAAATACAGTCACAACATTGTGAGGAAAAAAGCTGTAATATTTTGAGAATAAATTACATTTAAGTTTAAAATGTTCATTTGTGGAAAAGTCATTGAAACGTCTCGAGAACAAAATCAGAATATTTAAAGACTCAAATAGTAAAATTTCAAGTTAAAGCTGAAATTTAATGAGAAAAAGGTTGAAATTCTTTTACGAAATTGTTGATGTTTTGAGAAGTTGTGGAACTAATTTAAGATTAATAACAGATTTACAAAAAAGGAAAATATTTGAAAGAAAAGTTGTGAATTTTGGAAACGAAAACGTGATCAAATGTTTTTTCTTGGTTTTCCCTCAAAATATCAGACTCGTCGGTTCAAAAGCCGACAGACCGATGAAGTCAGAGTTTAAAACTTCTATGAAGAAGTCGTCCATGTTTGTTGACGCTGTCGATGTGACGTCACGATCGGACAGTTATTCACGTGAAAAATAAAAACATCAGCGACAGATTGAAACCAGAAACGCTTCAAACGGCCAGTTTCACCAATTCTCCTGTTTGGGTTCCCGCTCGTTCCCACGGAGACGGTGCGTTCACTGCCATTAGGATATTTTACAGCTGTTTCTGCAGCTCTGTTCCGTCGGACTCGGCGGAGGCGGCCGGATCAGTTTGGGCTTTTTTAGCAGCGCCGCTCCGGTCCTCTTGGTGGCGCCGTGGTGGGCGGCGACGGAGTAGGAGCGTCCGTGCATCATGCGGGCGTTGAGGCCGTTGGCCACGGAGAAAGACTTGAGGTGAGAACGGAGCGGCGGCGGCAACGGCAGCTTATCGACCAGGTGGACCGGAGTGAAGGACACGATGGAGCGACAGCACAGATCCTGAAGACTCAACACTGAAACACAGAAACACAGAAACAAAACACAGAAACACTGAAACAAAACACAGAAACACAGAAACACTGAAACACAGAAACACTGAAACACTGAAACACAGAAACACTGAAACACTGAAACAAAACACAGAAACACAGAAACACTGAAACACTGAAACAAAACACAGAAACACAGAAACACAGAAACACAAACACTGAAACAAAACACAGAAACACTGAAACACAGAAACAAAACACTGAAACACTGAAACACTGAAACACTGAAACAAAACACAGAAACACAAACACAGAAACACTGAAACAAAACACAGAAACACTGAAACACAGAAACACAGAAACACTGAAACACAGAAACACTGAAACAAAACACAGAAACACTGAAACACTGAAACACAGAAACACTGAAACAAAACACAGAAACACTGAAACACTGAAACAAAACACTGAAACACAGAAACACAGAAACACAAACACAGAAACACTGAAACAAAACACAGAAACACTGAAACACTGAAACACAGAAACACAAACACAGAAACACTGAAACAAAACACTGAAACACTGAAACACAGAAACACAGAAACACTGAAACAAAACACAGAAACACTGAAACACTGAAACAAAACACTGAAACACAGAAACACAGAAACACAAACACAGAAACACTGAAACAAAACACAGAAACACAGAAACACTGAAACACAGAAACACTGAAACAAAACACAGAAACACAGAAACACTGAAACACAGAAACACTGAAACACAGAAACACTGAAACAAAACAGAAACACTGAAACACTGAAACAAAACACAGAAACACTGAAACACTGAAACACAGAAACACAAACACAGAAACACTGAAACACAGAAACAAAACACTGAAACAAAACACAGAAACACTGAAACACTGAAACAAAACACTGAAACACAGAAACACAGAAACACAAACACAGAAACACTGAAACAAAACACAGAAACACAGAAACACAGAAACACTGAAACACAGAAACACTGAAACAAAACACAGAAACACTGAAACACTGAAACACAGAAACACTGAAACAAAACAGAAACACTGAAACACTGAAACAAAACACAGAAACACTGAAACACAGAAACACAGAAACACAAACACAGAAACACTGAAACACAGAAACAAAACACTGAAACACTGAAACACAGAAACACAGAAACACAAACACAGAAACACTGAAACACAGAAACAAAACACTGAAACACTGAAACACAGAAACACAGAAACACTGAAACAAAACACAGAAACACTGAAACACAGAAACACAGAAACACTGAAACACTGAAACAAAACACAGAAACACTGAAACACAGAAACACAAACACAGAAACACAGAAACAAAACACAGAAACACTGAAACACTGAAACAAAACACAGAAACACTGAAACACAGAAACACAGAAACACAGAAACAAAACACAAACACAGAAACACAGAAACAAAACACTGAAACACTGAAACACAGAAACACTGAAACACAGAAACACAGAAACAAAACACTGAAACACTGAAACACAGAAACACAGAAACAAAACACAAACACAGAAACACAGAAACACAGAAACAAAACACTGAAACACTGAAACACAGAAACACTGAAACAAAACACTGAAACACAGAAACACTGAAACAAAACACTGAAACACAGAAACACTGAAACACTGAAACACAGAAACACAGAAACACAGAAACACAGAAACACTGAAACAAAACACAGAAACACTGAAACACTGAAACAAAACACTGAAACACAGAAACACAGAAACACAAACACAGAAACACTGAAACAAAACACAGAAACACAGAAACACTGAAACACAGAAACACTGAAACAAAACACAGAAACACTGAAACACTGAAACACAGAAACACTGAAACACTGAAACAAAACACAGAAACACTGAAACACTGAAACACTGAAACAAAACACAGAAACACTGAAACACAGAAACACAGAAACACTGAAACAAAACACAAACACAGAAACACAGAAACAAAACACTGAAACACTGAAACACAGAAACACTGAAACAAAACACTGAAACACAGAAACACTGAAACAAAACACTGAAACACTGAAACACAGAAACACAGAAACACTGAAACACAGAAACACTGAAACACTGAAACACTGAAACACAGAAACACTGAAACACTGAAACACTGAAACACAGAAACACAGAAACACTGAAACACTGAAACACAGAAACACTGAAACACAGAAACACTGAAACACAGAAACACTGAAACACAGTGGGGGGCAGCAGAGTACTGTAAGCAGTGTTGCCGGGGGTGACGGCCAACAGGTGGTGGTGGCTGACCTTTGCTGGGCCTCCAGAGCCGCTCCATGCCGTGCCGCATCAGGACGGTCCGGGCGAGCTGCGTGAACGACTCGGTGACGTTGAAGTCGCAGAGCGGACTGACCTCGAAGAAGGCCACGCCCACTTTCTCAGAGAACACCTGCGCCTGCTCCGTGCTCACCTGACGCTTGTAGGCCAGGTGGAGGCGGTTCCCCACCAGGATCTTGGGCACCCCCGGGGCATGCTGGGTAAACAGGACATAGCAAGGGCACGACTTTGACTGATTGATTGACTGATTGATTGATTGACTGACTGATTAATTAAATGATTGATTGATCCCTGACCTCGTCTATCTCTTTGATCCACCTGTCGATCCCATCGAAGGACCAGCGGTTGCTGATGTCGTACACCAGAATGACTCCCTGAGGAGGAAAATAAACAACAACAGTTGATTGATGGGAGATGGTGAAGCAAAGCCTTCTGGGAGATGTAGTCCAACTTCACCAAAGTTCACTGAGAAGGATTATTTATTATTGTTAATAATAAATAATAATAATAATAAAAGCTCCATGTGACTGACCTGTGCTCCTCTGGAATAAGATCTGAAGATGGTGCAGAACCGACCCTGACCCGACGTGTCCCTGAAACACAGACCGGAGGAGTCAAAGGTCAGGCTACAGCACACACACACACACACACACACACACACACACACACACACACAACTTTTGTTAGCTAAAGTCACTCCTTCTTATTAGTTTTCTGGAAGTAGTTTTACTTAAAAATATCGAAGTTTTGCAGTAAAGCCTTCCGCCTGCTCCAAGTTGGAAACTGTGAGGACAAACGAGCACCTTCATCTCCACCTGCAGGACGTTTGAGGTACTACAGATGATTATATTTCCAGTCTCCCGATTCGGAGGCTGAAATCTCAAACAAATAAAACCTGAAACATCAGGCTCACATGCTTCCTGTTTGTTGTTCTGAACCTGACCTCTCTTTTCTCACCACCGATCACATGACG
The DNA here is from genome assembly GCF_022577435.1 of Embiotoca jacksoni. Taxonomy (NCBI): domain Eukaryota; kingdom Metazoa; phylum Chordata; class Actinopteri; family Embiotocidae; genus Embiotoca; species Embiotoca jacksoni. Next base: position 300,104 of record NW_027185377.1, read on the forward strand.
TGACGAAGCGCCGGCGTGTTTCCGTACCAGAGCTGCAGCTTCACGCGTCTTCCGTCCAGCAGGATGGTGGTCGTCTTGTAGTCGATCCCTGAAACACAGCAGGTCCACGTTACAGTACAGCATGTAATACACCCACCAGTCCACTAGAGGCAGTACAGCATGTAATACACCCACCAGTCCACTAGAGGCAGTACAGCATGTAATACACCCACCAGTCCACTAGAGGCAGCACAGCATGTAATACACCCACCAGTCCACTAGAGGCAGTACAGCATGTAATACACCCACCAGTCCACTAGAGGCAGCACAGCATGTAATACACCCACCAGTCCACTAGAGGCAGTACAGCATGTAATACACCCACCAGTCCACTAGAGGCAGTACAGCATGTAATACACCCACCAGTCCACTAGAGGCAGTACAACATGTAATACACCCACCAGTCCACTAGAGGCAGTACAGCATGTAATACACCCACCAGTCCACTAGAGGCAGCACAGCATGTAATACACCCACCAGTCCACTAGAGGCAGTACAGCATGTAATACACCCACCAGTCCACTAGAGGCAGTACAGCATGTAATACACCCACCAGTCCACTAGAGGTTCCGGCGTCAGCGAGCCATCGCCTCGCTGTGAAAATAGAAGCACGTGACGAATTTCAAAATGACAAAAGTCGTTTTACGAAGTACAAAAAGTGCTAAAGTCCATAAAGGAAGATGAAACGCTGAAAAACAACATTCGTTTTCTCATAATCACGTGTTTTTGTTCTTATAACCACAGGATTTTTTCCCCCAAGGCTTAAATACGTAATTTTTTCTAAACCTAACCATATTTTTGAACCCTAAAGTTAACGTCGTTTTTTCCCCCCAAAACTTCGCCATGTTTTTTTTTGTTAAACAAAAGTAACAACTTTTTCCCCCTAAACTTTTTTCTGGCACCGTCCGCCCACAAACCCACAGCTATGTCTCGGTCTGTCAGAGGAGACGACCCAGAACCAGAACCAGAACCAATGTTGGGGGAAAACCCGGCAAACACGTGCCATTACAAAAAAACTCCTTGAAATGAAGAATACATGTAAAAATAAAGATAATATTATGTTACGACTTCAGATTTTTAGGTTTACTGAATGTAAAACATTTATTTTGGTCCAAATTCATTATGAATATTATTTTTGTAAAATAGATTTTAACAGCATTTTCTGTCACTGTTTTGAAATGCATCAGTCCCCTAAAGTCACTCCTTCTTCTTAGTTTTCTGGAGGTCCATCTGAAAATAATCCCTCATTCATTAGAAAAGAAGATTCAAGAAGACCTGTTTTTGGGGGCGTGTCTGTTTGATCAATCAGCTCATAAATGCAGGAGGTCTAAGTTATGATTGAGATTACACAGAAACAAACAATAATAATAAATAAATCTTCCTCCTAAACAACAGGTTGATCATGTGATCAGTCCAACAGCCTCCAACATGGCCGCCGGGCTGCCAGTTACATCATGTGTGAAGCCAGCGAGCGTCGACTCATCCTGACGCCCCCCCGCAGGCCGAGCGTGAGTCATGAGCAGCTGCCTGCCAGCATATATTAATATCTACAACACACACACACACACACACACACACACACACACACACACACACACACACACACACACACACACACACACACAGAGTGGACGGTGGACTTGTGAATAAAATAAATCATGAACTGTTTGAATGAAAACAGATGTTCAGGTTTCAGTTTGTTGTTGGTTTGACAAAAATACATAAATTAACATTATTGTTGTATATATCTTTTTAAATGATATCTGATTTCATGAGTTGGTGAATTCTCATCCAGGTTTTTTGGTGCCGTATTCTTTTGTCACAGGATTTGTTGACGACAAGAAAAATATAATAACTCCACAATTCATCAAAATAATAAAACGCTTCAAAACCTTTTGAGAGGTTTTTAATCCGAAGCCAGCAGGCGGTTTGTTTCTGTTCTGTTGTTTGTTTTTAATCTTCCAATTTTTTGCAGAATTTTAGATAATTTCACCTCTTTGGGCCTCAAACAGACAAATAGACAACTTGGACCTTCACTTCACAACATGTTTGTGTGTGTGTGTGTGTGCGTGTGCGTGTGTGCGTGTGTGTGCGTGTGTGCGTGCGTGTGTGTGTGTGTGTGTGTGTGTGTGTGTGTGCGTGCGTGTGCGTGTGCACGTGTCTTCTCCAGACTCACTGGTTTACACAGCTGGACTTCCCGCTGCGTAAAGCGTGCCTAAAAAACAGGAAACCAGCGCGCGTAAAACCTCCAAAAACACCCTGTGAATTTAATAACCCCCCCCCCCCCCCCCCCCTCACCCATGTTGTGTCCGTACGGGGACTCGGAGGCTCCGTCCTGAAGGCTCTCCAGGATCTCTCCCTTCCCCACGTCGCTGTCTCCCACCAACAGGAACTTGAGCAGGAAGTCGTGCTTCCTGGCGGCGCTGCTTCTGTGGCTCATCCTCGCGGCAGGTGACAGCGGAGATGTCCCATCACGAGACGAGACCCGGCGGCACAAACCCAAACACCCCCTTCTCCTGCGGGTCCAGAACCCGGAGACGGAGACACACGTGGAATAAATCCGCCTCTGGTTCCGTCCTCCTGCTTGTGTTTATATTCCGGACCAGACCGAGAGTCCAGGATCAGGAACCACCGGATGGACTCTGTGCCATCGGCGCGCATTTACGCACGGAGGTGGACCTCCTCCTGCTCCAGACGGTCAGTTCTGCTGCTGGACTCCCAAACTGAGGAGGACTGGCTGACGGATCTGTGGCTCCCCTCCCTCCGCCCCCCTGCTCCCGCAGAGGAGGTGAGGAGGGGGGAGGAAGGAGGAGGAGGAGGAGGAGAGAGGGAGCTATAAGGACTAATAAGACCGGCTCCCCTCCCTCTCATTGGCTCATCAGTTGAGTTGCTAGGGCAACCTCGATCCCGGATTGGACGCTGGAGACGTCCGTCAGCGCGCAGCAGAGGCCGTGCTATTGGCTACCCGTGTCACGTCAAGCACAATAGGCTGAGATAAATGGACAACTTCCTGTTTAAGCCTACAAAATAAAGCAGAGCTGAGCAGCGGTGGAAATAACTATGTTTACCAAAATAAAGCAACGATGAGGTTTTTCTACTTGAATTCTTTTAACTTCCTTGTGTTAATTGATGTTTTAATTATTTTTAATGTTTTGTTCAACATTTTGTAGCTTTTTAAAAAAAAATTAACATCTTGTGAAGGAACATTTCTCTTCTTCATGCAGGTTTGTCTTTGACACTCTGCTGCCCCCTACTGGTCAAACCGAAGCAGATCAAATCTTTCAATTTCTCCTGCAAAGAAGTTGTTTATTATATTAGTCACCATGTTTTCATGTTTTGTTTTGAAGCTAAAAGAAACAACAAAAAGCACCAGATTAAATATAAAGAATAAATATGGAAATAAACTTAATTGACTTAGATTTTATATTTGTTTATTTGTACCATCATATCCTTCGGCTCCGATAGGATACATTTATCTACCGAGTTACAGTTCGTTTTAAAGTGTGCACATAAATACCTATTAGTAGGAATAATCTGCTTTCATTTTGTAGTTTTGTTATATCCTTCTTTAGGCTTTTATTGTTTAAGGAGAACATAATTCTGACTCCCGTTCCAAATACACCCAAAAAACAAAACCAAACAGATTTTGTAATTCTTGAGTGTTCTCATTTTTTTGTTTTTAAAGATTTTTGAGTTATTTAAAGTCACGTTTTCACGTCACGAAAGAAACAAGAAAAAGAAAAACTTCTGTTTCCATGTCTCTGCAGATATCCACGTTTCAGAATTTATTGATCAGTCTTCACACTTTTAAAAAAGTTAACAAAATGAATTCGTCCTGAAACGTGGAAGCTTCGAGTCTCGATGACGAACAGTTCGGCCTGAAACCACGTCAACTCCGATGTTTACGTGTTTTACTCGTCATGTAGACGTCCGTCACTCAATCTGGAGCTTCAAAAGTTTTAACCGTCCAGAACCAAAGTTCATGTTCATGTTTTAAATAAATAAAAGATTTCAGCCAATGAGGAGCTGAGATTAAAAATAAGATGCTTTAAAGGGTTCAAACTTTGATATCCGTGTTTCTCTGTGTCATCGTTGACCTCTGACCTGCAGGACTGGATCAGGTTCTGTCACCGTGACGATGAAGCCCGGAGCGTCCGGACGGAAACACGACGTCGGTGAACGTCCTCTGAAACGATGTTTGCACCTCCTGATCCGACCGAATGTTGAGCGTCAGACGTTTTCTTACTTTAAAGTCCAAATCAGTTGTGATGTTTCGTTCTCCGAGAAGGGAGCGAGTCGTGGATGATTGGAAGTGGCTCCGCCCCCTCAGTTGTAGGCGTAACCGGGAAGCGGCAGCTGCTGACCCTCCTTGGCCTCGAAGAAGGTGTAGGACAGCGTGATGGTGTCCACCCGCGCCATCCGGGGGTCCTCGTCGAACTCCGGGTCGATGTAAAAGAAGACGGGCATGTCCACCTCCTCGTGGGGGTTCAGACGCTGCTCCTCGAAGCAGAAACACTGCAGACAGACCAGATGTTAAACAGCTGGAGGGACAGATGTTCTGTTCCTGAACGCAGCACCGTGATGCACACGGAGGACCAACAACCTTCATGAGGACGTATTCAGAGTCGTCTCTTCATCAACATCATCACTGAGTTCACCACGTTAACGTGACTGCTGGTATGTGAATGTTAGTGATGTCACAGCCGGGTGTTCCTGAGCCCATGCAGTGATTTCCACCACAGTATCGTGGCTGTTTTTAAAGCAGTTCCAACATTGATGTAACATGTTGTCATGTTGGAGAAGCCTGTTGCCATGGCGACACAGTTCAAAAGTGGCAGCAACAGCCAGGAAACTGAAACAAAGTGACAAAGAGGGAAGAAGAAGAGCACACAGACTAAATACAGCAGGGAGGGAAGGACAACGAGGGACAGGTGAAACTACTCAGGGGGCGGGGCCAACAATCATACAAAGGACAGGAAGTGAAACAAAGACAGACACGAGAGGTGAGTTATTTAAAAAAAGGAAGCACGAAACAGCAGAAAAGAAGTCGGAACCAGAACAGAACCTCAGAAGGTCCCAGTGGAAC
>NW_027185377.1:310228-330228 GCF_022577435.1 Embiotoca jacksoni
CAGAACCGGGAGGAAACCGGTCCGGGTCTTTACGGGCTCCGGGCCTGACGTCATATTTATATCATAAATAGCATTAATTGATTGATTTTAAACCTCCAAATATTCAGTTTATATTAAAATAAAATAGAAGAGCAGCAGAAGTTCTGATCGGAACATCTTTAGACCCACATTATTATTATCAGTACCATTTATTATTATTATTATTATTATTATTATTATTATCAGTACCATTTATTATTATTATTATTATTATTATTATTATTATTATCAGTACCATTTATTATTATTATTATTATTATCAGTACCATTTATTATTATTATTATTATTATTATCAGTACCATTTATTATTATTATTATTATTATTATTATCAGTACCATTTATTATTATTATCAGTACCATTTATTATTATTATTATTATTATTATCAGTACCATTTATTATTATTATTATTATTAGTACCATTTATTATTATTATCAGTACCATTTATTATTATTATTATTATTATTATCAGTACCATTTATTATTATTATTATTATTAGTACCATTTATTATTATTATCAGTACCATTTATTATTATTATTATTATTATTATCAGTACCATTTATTATTATTATTATTATTATTATTAGTACCATTTATTATTATTATCAGTACCATTTATTATTATTATCAGTACATTTATTATTATTATTATTATCAGTACCATTTATTATTATTATTATTATTATTAGTACCATTTATTATTATTATCAGTACCATTTATTATTATTATTATTATCATCAGTACCATTTATTGTTATTATCAGTACCATTTATTATTATGATTATTATCATCATCAGTACCATTTATTATTATTATTATTATCATCATCCGTACCACTTATTATTATTATTATTATCATCATCATCAGTACCACTTATTATTATTATTATCATCAGTACCATTTATTATTATTATTATTATTATTATTATTATCATCATCATCAGTACCACTTATTATTATTATTATTATCATCATCAGTACCATTTATTATTATTATTATCATCAGTACCATTTATTATTATTATTATTATCATCATCCGTACCACTTATTATTATTATTATTATTATTATTATCATCATCATCAGTACCATTTATTATTATTATTATTATTATTATTATTATTATTATCATCATCATCAGTACCACTTATTATTATTATTATCATCAGTACCATTTATTATTATGATTATTATCATCATCAGTACCATTTATTATTATTATTATTATCATCATCCGTACCACTTATTATTATTATTATTATTATTATTATTATTATTATTATTATCATCATCATCAGTACCACTTATTATTATTATTATCATCAGTACCATTTATTATTATTATTATTATTATTATTATTATTATCATCAGTACCACTTATTATTATTATTATCATCCGTACCACTTATTATTATTATTATTATTATTATTATTATTATTATTATCATCATCATCATCATCAGTACCACTTATTATTATTATTATTATCATCAGTACCACTTATTATTATTATTATTATTATTATTATTATTATCATCAGTACCATTTATTATTATTATTATCATCCGTACCACTTATTATTATTATTATTATTATAATCCGTACCACTTATTATTATTATTATTATTATTATTATCATCATCCGTACCACTTATTATTATTATTATCATCATCATCCGTACCACTTATTATTATTATTATTATTATTATTATTATTATTATTATTATTATCATCATCATCAGTACCACTTATTATTATTATTATTATCATCAGTACCACTTATTATTATTATCATCAGCACCACTTATTATTATTGTTATGATTATTATTATCATCAGTACCACTTATTATTATTATTATTATTATTATCATCATCAGTACCACTTATTATTATTATCAGTACCGCTTATTATTATTATTATTATTATTATTATTATTATTATTATCATCAGTACCACTTATTATTATTATCAGTACCACTTATTATTATTATTATTATCATCAGTACCATTTATTATTATTATTATCATCAGTACCACTTATTATTATTATTATTATCATCCGTACCACTTATTATTATTATTATTATTATTATCATCATCCGTACCACTTATTATTATTATTATCATCCGTACCACTTATTATTATTATTATTATTATTATCATCATCATCAGTATCACTTATTATTATTATCATCAGTACCATTTATTATTATTATTATTATCATCAGTACCACTTATTATTATTATTATCATCATCCGTACCACTTATTATTATTATCATCCGTACCACTTATTATTATTATTATTATTATTATTATTATTATTATTATTATCATCATCATCAGTACCACTTATTATTATTATCAGTACCATTTATTATTATTATTATTATTATTATCATCAGTACCACTTATTATTATTATCATCATCATCAGTACCACTTATTATTATTATTATTATTATCAGTACCATTTATTATTATTATTATTATTATTATCATCATCCGTACCACTTATTATTATTATTATTATTATTATTATTATTATTATTATTATTATTATTATCATCATCATCAGTACCACTTATTATTATTATTATCAGTACCATTTATTATTATTATTATTATTATCATCAGTACCACTTATTATTATTATTATTATCATCATCCGTACCACTTATTATTATTATTATTATTATTATTATTATTATTATTATCATCATCATCAGTACCACTTATTATTATTATTATTATCAGTACCACTTATTATTATTATTATTATTATCATCACCACTACCACTTATTATTATTATTATTATTATCAGTACCATTTATTATTATTATTATCATCAGTACCACTTATTATTATTATTATTATTATTATTATTATTATTATTATCATCATCATCAGTACCACTTATTATTATTATTATTATCAGTACCACTTATTATTATTATTATTATCATCACCACTACCACTTATTATTATTATTATTATCAGTACCATTTATTATTATTATCATCACCACTACCACTTATTATTATTATTATCAGTACCACTTATTATTATTATTATTATTATTATTATTATTATTATCAGTACCACTTATTATTATTATTATTCTCATCAGTACCACTTATTATTATTATTATTATTATTACCAGTACCACTTATTATTATTCTCATCAGTACCACTTATTATTATTATTATTATTATTATTATTATCAGTACCACTTATTATTATTATTCTCATCAGTACCACTTATTATTATTATCAGTACCACTTATTATTATTATTATTATTATTATTATTATTATTATTATTCTCATCAGTACCACTTATTATTATTATTATTATTATTATCAGTACCACTTATTATTATTATTATTATTCTCATCAGTACCACTTATTATTATTATTCTCATCAGTACCACTTATTATTATTATCAGTACCACTTATTATTATTATTCTCATCAGTACCACTTATTATTATTATTATTCTCATCAGTACCACTTATTATTATTATTATTATTATTATTATTATTATTATCAGTACCACTTATTATTATTATTATTATTATTATCAGTACCACTTATTATTATTATTATTGTCATCAGTACCACTTATTATTATTATCAGTACCGCTTATTATTATTATTATTCTCGTCAGTACCACTTATTATTATTATTATCATCAGTACCACTTATTATTATTATTATTATTATTATTATTATTATTATCATCAGTACCACTTATTATTATTATCATCAGCACCACTTATTATTATTGTTATGATTATTATTATCATCAGTACCACTTATTATTACTATTATTATATTATATTATTATTATTATAAGTACCACTTATTATTATTATTATTATCATCAGTACCACTTATTATTATTATTATCAGTACCGCTTATTATTATTATTATTATTATTATCATCAGTACCACTTATTATTATTATTATTATTATCATCAGTACCACTTATTATTATTATTATCATCAGCACCACTTATTATTATTGTTATGATTATTATTAGCATCAGTACCACTTATTATTATTATTATTATTATTATTATTATTATTATTATTATTATCATCATCAGTACCACTTATTATTATCATCAGCACCACTTATTATTATTGTTATGATTATTATTAGCATCAGTACCACTTATTATTATTATTATTATTATTATTATTATTATTATTATTATCATCAGTACCACTTATTATTATTATTATCATCAGCACCACTTATTATTATTATTATTATTATTATTATTATTATTATCATCATCAGTACCACTTATTATTATCAGAGGATTTATAAACAGCAATTGAAGCTTTATTAATGTTTCCTATCAGTTATAATCCATGAACTAGAGCGATCTCATTATTATTATTATTATTATTGATGACAGTGATTATTAACACTTACAGCAGCAGACTGATGAAGGTTCGATCGTTTATTATAGTTTTATTAATATTCAGTGCAGGTAAAGTTTGATGATGACTCATCAGGTATCATGTTCAGCTGTTGGCCTCAGATATTAAGATATTGTATTATATTCAGATATTAAGGAATCTAAAAGCTGTTTGTATCTTCATATGAACAACTAATAACTGCAAACGTGAAGGATTGTTGTGACGTCCCTGTCACCTTTATTTCATGTCTTTATTTCATGTCTTTATTTTGTGATTACGTGTTTTAAGTGTCAATAGAAACATTCGTGTTTTTACCGAAACATTCAATTTAAACTAAAAAGCGGGAACTTCTTCAAACTTTCACATTTCCGGTGACGTTGTCTTCGTATTTAGAGTTTTGGGAGTTTTACACTCGTCGACCGTGTGAACATTCATAAACTCATATTTTCAGCTGGAGACTGAAACAGTTTGTGATGATTTCAGACACAACAGTTGGGAACCGGAGGAGAATATTCTGGACCCGAGGCTGCTGGCGGCGTTTCACAAGAGGTTCGTTTGTTTCCTGACGAAGAGTTTGTTTGTTGTTTTGTGTTTATATGTTTGTTTACGTTCATGATTTGAATCTGCGTGTTTCACGTTGATGTTTTCAGAGAACAAGAGCGGGAGCTTCTGTTCCAGAAGAAAGGAAAGAGGCCGAGAGGACGACCGCGGAAGATTCTGGTAAGCTGTCCGACCCGCCGGCGGTTCCTCATCCTCCTCATCCTCCTCATCCTCCTCATCCTCAGTCGCTCATCACTCTTCCTCTTTACAGCCGCCCGCTCCAGCCGCCACCAAGGACAGCCGCTCCTCGTCCTCCTCCTCCTCCTCCTCCGGCCTCTCGTCATCGGCCTCCTCGTCTTCCTCAGAGGATGAAGAACACACGAAGAAGGTGAAGCCGGGCCCCCGGGTCCAGCCGGGCCCCCAGAAGAGGCCCCAGATCCTGTTGGCCAAACCCGACCCGCCGCGCAAGAAGCGCGGGAGGAAGCCGCTGCCGCCCGACCTGAGAGCTCTACGACAGGCGAAGAGCCGACCTCCCCCTCCCCCTTCGCCCCCTCCTCCATCTCCTTCTCCTTCTCCTCCTCCCCCTCTCCCTCCCCCACCTCCACCTCGCCACCACCAGGTGCTCCGACCGGCCCGAGACGAGTCGCGGCCCGGCGTGAAGAAGCCGCTGCAGCCGGCCAGCTTCACCTACCCCGGCCTGAGCCGGACCTCCAGAGAGGAGGCCGCCGCCTCCCAGACCTCCGGCAGCTCCTTCTCCCAGAGCCCCGCCTCTAAACCCGGACCGCTCAGCTGCATCTGGACCAACCGCTCGCTGTCCTCCTCTGGCTCCGCCCCCCACAGCAAAGCCAGCCCTTCGGCACAAAGCAAGAACTCTCTGTCCGAACTGAAGCGCTCCGTCTCGGACGGCGGCGCCAGAGGAGACGCCTTCAAAGTGTCTCCTCTGAAACAGGGCGGAGCTTCGGGCTCGCTGGGTTTACACGGCGGCTTCGGTGGAGGCCACGCGGCGGTGCAGCGCTCCGCGATGGGCCACAGGAGGCAGGACGGGGTCGGAGGTCAGACCGGGTCGGTCCAACACAAGCAGCAGAACCTTTCCAAACCTTCATCTTCCTCGCCGACGCCTCGAGACCGAGCCAATCAGGCGCTGAGCCTCCGAGCCCTCAACCTGCAGAGCGTCAAGCCGCCGGCCGGCCTCCAGGGGAGCAACACGGGCGGCGCCGGGGTGGCGAGGGCGAGCTTACGGAGCGCAAGCATCGTGGTGAAGGGAGGGGCGAAGGAGACGCGGATGGCCGGAGGGCAGCGCTCGGGTCTGTCAGCAGGCGGCGCCGCAGAGCAGAGCAGGGGGAAGGAGAAGCTGGTCGGAGGAGGCGCCCGCCGGCAGGAGGAGCAGAAACTGAGCTCTCAGAACCGGAACCTGAACGAACTCAGCACCGGCGACTCCGACGAGACCAGCAGCAGCGAGTCGGAGCACGACGCCGCCCTGTATCCTAGCAACAGCAGGCCCAGCCTCGGTAACAACGCCACCGAGTCGGACACGGAGACGGACTGGCGGCCGGCGCGGAGCCTCCTGGAACACGTCTTCGTCACCGACGTCACCGCCAACTTCATCACGGTGACGGTGAAGGAGTCGCCCACCAGCGTCGGCTTCTTCAACTCCCGGAACCACTGACCGGACCAACAGACTCCTCCCACAACCGCTCAGGGTTCCTGCTCCGCCCACACAGCCAAGAGGGCGTGTCCCAAACCGACCAATGATCCAGCAACGTTCCATCGGACGAGAACACGGAGGAGAGAACGTTGTGAACATCAGTCAGACGTAGAACCCTGAAGTTTAGACCCCGACGGCACCGGATGGGAACTTTACGTAAAATTATTAAAAACTCGGATTGAAGCCAAATCAATCAAATATTTTAAACCTCCAGCTGATGGATCCGATCGATGGTTCTGATTCCAAACTGAGTCCAAAATTGGAGCTAAAAATCTGTTTTAATCCTCCACCTTTAAATTAGAGCTTTTTTGAATAGAGTTTGGTTTGATGAAGGGCCGTAGAGTGAAGTGCTTCAGGTGGGCGGGGTCTAAACTCCAGGTAGGCGTGGCCTCCACCCCTCCAGTGCCTCAGGTTCTCCTCACAGCAGGACTGTGGAACCCGCTCAGCCTCCCGCGGCGGTCCGGTTGAGTCGGACCTGAAACCGGACTGAACACAAGGCGGCATGCTTAGAAGAAGAAGAAGAAGTCCGTCTGTCCGTAAACTTTCATCCATCGTCGTCTTTCCGTTCTCTTCGGACCAAAGGTGTAACGAATGTGAACTGTCCCGTTGCTCCGGTGTTACCGACAGTATTTCTTGCACTACGCACAGTACGAACAGAAGCTGACCGACAACACATGATCACGTGTAAAATGCCAGTTTTTGTACCATTTGAATACGTTTGCTGTCACGGTGTCGAGATATGTGTTAATTTATATTTGTAAATATGTTTTTTCATGTGATATCTATCTGGTGCTCATGTTGGCTGACTAGCTTCAGATACTCGTAGCCCGTGTGCCTCTGAAATAAACCTGAAGTACCTGCAGCTCTCTGAGTCGCCGTGTCGGCTGTCAATCATCCGGCCGCTCACGTCTCCGCCTGCGGGGGGCGCCGTCGGACAGGAGACGAAGCATGAAGACAAACTGATCACATGAAAAGATCAATCAGAGAACTGATATGAATAATCATTTAATACACCAAAACACAACAGATTGATCAAATGAAATGTTAAGCTGATAAACGAAGTGAAGTCATCAATAATGACGGAATGGATTTATAAACATAATATTTATCAATCAATAAACCAACTGAATGATCAATAAACAAGGAAAACATCAATAAATCAGGTGAATTAATTACAACAAAAAGTAAACAAAGTAAAACGGTAAATAAAACTTTTTACACCCGAGTTGTCTTCGTCGTCATAGTTACACTGTGTGTGTGTGTGTGTGTGTGTGTGTGTGTGTGTGTGTAACAGCTGCAGATTCAGTGATTTATGGTCGGATTCGTGCAGCGAGGTGGAATTTTCCCAAAATAAGTTGAGTAAACAGGCAACGACAGAGACGCCTCACAGCACGCTGGGATGTATAAACAGAGGAACAGACCGGAGCAGTGTAGCACTCCTCCTCCATCTCCTCCTCCTCCATCTCCTCCTCCATCTCTTCCTCGTTACAGTGAGAAGCAGCCTCACGTTACTCCGACAGGTTTTGTTCTGATCCATCAGTGATGTCATCAACCATCAGTGATGTCATCGTTGGTTTGTGAACGTTATGAATCCTCCAGTTCAGATTCTGTCCGTCACCATCTTGATAGTTCGGAGCGGTTTGGAGCAGGAAGTGACCATATTTGGACGAGCTGGGGGAGGAGCCAGCGGTGGATCTGATTGATCTGATTGGAAACCTGACGATACTACGTCCCGCCCACCGATAGCTGTAACCTGACTGCACCACAGGCCTGTCAATCAAACAGACACGCCCCCAAAAACAGGTCTTCTTGAATCTTCTTTTCTAATGAATGAGGGATTATTTTCAGATGGACCTCCAGAAAACTAATAAGAAGGAGTGACTTTAGCTAACAACACCGAGATAACTGATGGACACATTTTATTCACTTTGGATTTGATGAGAGAAGTTGAATGGGAGTCTATGGAGCCGGAGGCTTTTTGGAGCCGACCTCTAGTGGCACTCGCTGGTATTGCAGCTGAAGACACTTCTGGATCAGAACCATTTTACAGACCTGAAGCTACGAACTCTTTTAGAAACAGTCTGTTTAAACACCTTCAAACTAAAATATGAGGTCACTTTAAGGACAAACAGAAACACACTGCTGCCCCCTTGTGGCTGTTGGACCATCTTACACATGAACTCACGATGTAAACACGCAAAATGTAACTCGCACGTTTGATAAAATTTGCATTTAAAAACTCTGCAGTCTGTCTGCAGGTGTTCGACCACCTGAGTATAAAAAGCTTTTAAAACGGACCAGTCGGTGAATTAGTGCCACCTGCTGTTTATCTCAACAAACTAACTCCTAATTTTTAGTCGATGGAAACAAGCATTAGTTTACATTAATTTCTTAAAATCCTGTCAAAATTTGATTGTATGTATATATATTTATTTTTTATATTATTATTATTTTTTTCACCATGCTAGCAGCGTGTTTCTTCGTCCGGACTGAAACGTCTCAGAAACTCGTGGAGTCCAGACGTCGTGTTCTCCTCACGATGAACTGAAATAACTTCGGTGATCCTCACAGGTTTTATCTGGCGCCACCATCAGGTCAAAATACTTCAGTTCTGCATACAGCTGATGCTGAAGTCACGTGATTAATTCTCTCCGTCTGTCACTGCATGAAAAACGTCCACAAAGACACCAGCAGAACCTGTCTGGGTCGGAGGACTCTCCCTGTTGGCACGGCAACCGCCAGACTGTCGTCAATCTGCTGCTGCAGTGACACCAACATCTGTCAACACACACACACACACACACACACACACACACACACACACACACACACACACAGTCTCTCTAGAACCTGTCCCCCGAGAACCTGTCCCTCTAGAACCCGTCCGTCTAGAACCCGTTCCTCTAGAACCCATCCCTCTAGAACCCGTCCCTCTAGAACCTGTCTCTCCAGAACCCGTCCCCCTAGCACTTGTCTCTCTAGAACCTGTCCCTCTAGAACCTGTCTCTCTAGAACCCGTCCCTCTAGCACCTGTCCCTCTAGAACCTGTCTCTCTAGAAACCGTCCCCCTAGCACCTGTCCCTCCAGAACCCGTCCCTCTAGAACCTGTCTCTCTAGAACCCATCCCTCTAGAACCTGTCTCTCTAAAACCCGTCTCTCAAGAACCGGTCCCTCTAGAACCTGTCTCTCTAGAACCCGTCCCTCTAGCACCTGTCCCTCTAGAACCCGTCCCTCTAGAACCCATCCCTCTAGAACCCGTCCCCCTAGAACCTGTCTCTCTAGAACCCGTCCCTCTAGAACCAGTCCCCCTAGAACTCGTCTGTCTCTTTCTCCAAACTGTCCATCACTAGAATAAAAGTCCAACAAGTGTTTCAGGGTTCGGTGACCCGGGTTCGTCCTCCCAGCGGCGACCCGGCCCGTTCTCTGGTTCCGATGAAGAAACAAGATGGTGGATTCTGATCGATCAGGACGATCAGAGCCTCCATGTTGGATAAACAAATACGAGACTTCTTCGTAAGGTAGGTAGGTAGGTATAGGTAGGTAGGTAGGTAGGTGGGTAGGTATAGGTAGGTAGGTAGGTAGGTAGGTAGGTAGGTAGGTATAGGTGGGTAGGTAGGTAGGTAGGTATAGGTAGGTAGGTAGGTAGGTATAGGAAGGTAGGTAGGTATAGGTAGGTATAGGTAGGTAGGTAGGTAGGTAGGTAGGTATAGGTAGGTAGGTAGGTAGGTGGGTAGGTAGGTAGGTAGGTATAGGTAGGTAGGTAGGTAGGTAGGTATAGGTAGGTAGGTAGGTAGGTGGGTAGGTAGGTAGGTAGGTATAGGTAGGTAGGTAGGTAGGTATAGGAAGGTAGGTAGGTATAGGTAGGTATAGGTAGGTAGGTAGGTAGGTAGGTAGGTATAGGTAGGTAGGTAGGTAGGTGGGTAGGTAGGTAGGTAGGTATAGGTAGGTAGGTAGGTAGGTAGGTAGGTATAGGTAGGTATAGGTAGGTAGGTAGGTATAGGTAGGTAGGTAGGTGGGTAGGTAGGTAGGTAGGTAGGTGGGTAGGTAGGTATAGGTAGGTAGGTAGGTATAGGTAGGTAGGTAGGTAGGTGGGTAGGTAGGTAGGTAGGTAGGTATAGGTAGGTAGGTAGGTAGGTAGGTATAGGTAGGTATAGGTAGGTAGGTAGGTAGGTATAGGTAGGTAGGTAGGTAGGAAGGTAGGTGGGTAGGTAGGTAGGTAGGTAGGTAGGTAGGTGGGTAGGTAGGTAGGTAGGTAGGTAGGTAGGTGGGTAGGTAGGTGGGTAGGTAGGTAGGTAGGTGGGTAGGTAGGTAGGTGGGTAGGTAGGTAGGTAGGTAGGTAGGTAGGTGGGTAGGTAGGTGGGTAGGTGGGTAGGTAGGTAGATAGGTATAGGTAGGTAGGTAGGTAGGTAGGTATAGGTAGGTATAGGTAGGTAGGTAGGTATAGGTAGGTAGGTAGGTAGGTAGGTAGGTAGGCATAGGTAGGTAGGTAGGTAGGTAGGTAGGTAGGTAGGTGGGTAGGTAGGTAGGTAGGTAGGTATAGGTAGGTAGGTAGGTAGGTAGGTATAGGTAGGTATAGGTAGGTAGGTAGGTAGGTATAGGTAGGTAGGTAGGTAGGAAGGTAGGTGGGTAGGTAGGTAGGTAGGTAGGTAGGTAGGTGGGTAGGTAGGTAGGTAGGTAGGTAGGTAGGTGGGTAGGTAGGTGGGTAGGTAGGTAGGTAGGTGGGTAGGTAGGTAGGTAGGTAGGTAGGTGGGTAGGTAGGTGGGTAGGTAGGTAGGTAGGTAGGTAGGTAGGTAGGTAGGTGGGTAGGTAGGTAGGTAGGTAGGTGGGTAGGTAGATAGGTAGGTAGGTAGGTAGGTAGGTAGGTAGGTAGATAGGTAGGTAGGTAGGTATATACTTTATTAATCCCCGAGGGGACATTTTTTTTTAACCTGGAACAATAATAACGTTGACGTGGTCTTTGAAGCTCGGAGAGTCTCCAGTCGGATGTCACACCGAGACGTTTCCAGGTTTTCACCGTGGTGAGAGGAGACAGTCTGCTGCCCCCCCCCCACCACACACACACACACACATTGCAGCTCTCACTTTCAACATGTTTGTTCTATTATAATTTAAATACGAGTTTCTGAGATTCTGTTTTTATTTCCCAGGTTTGTAAATTTCAGGTTTTAAATTCATCCTGTAGTTTGTTTCATGAAGGTTTTTTTTAAAGGCACCGAGCAGGTCCGTGGTTGGCGGTACCAGACACCTGCATCAAAGCCCGGCGTGACCTCGACCTGAATACCTGCAGAGATAAGAGTGTTTGAACCTCTGAGATGAAACTCACCTGAACACCAGTTCACCACCAACATCACAGATCGGAACGTTTCTACCTTCTGACACCAGAACCGTCTCCGTCGGATCCCAACGATCCACCGACACTCAGGCAGCTCGTCAGCCTCAGGTGTGTCAGGCTGGTGGGTTCAGAGGCGCCCTCAGCGCTGCCTGACAGGAACCCTCAGGTGTGAACGACTTTAATATTCAAACTAAATTACTTCCTTCTTTATCAAGTTGTTTCTGGAAGTTTTGGGGTTTTTCTTTGTTTATCTGCTCTCAGTTTTCCAAAATTTGACACATATGTGATAAAATAATGTCAGAAATTATGTGAAAAACTTTAAAACATCAAATGTTCTTGTTGGAGGATCCTCAAACAAGCAGCCTGTAAATAACGTCATGATTTAAGAAGTTCATCTTAAAGATTAAAATCCAGTCTGAAGCTTCTTTAACAGTTTGTTTCTTTTTATTTTTTTTATTTTAGAGTTGGATGTTTTTGTTGTTGTTTATTGTCTTTTGATTCTTTTTGTTTGAATTCAGTAAATTATTAATGTTTCTATTGAATAAAGAGTTCCTGAAAAACTTTTAAAGACACGGTTCTGTATTTTAGAAGCCGGATCAGCTCGGTACCGACGGGTCCCTTCAGGTTCTGCTGTTCAATCCGGAGCTTTTTACTGCAGAACATTTCAGGTTTTAACACACAAAACAAATCTAAGTTTCTAACAAGAAGATTTAAATCTGAAATATTTTCAAATATTCTGCAACAACTTTGTTTTTTTTCTCTCCTTCAGTTTAAAGAACAAACTGTTGATGAACAAAACAAACATTCAGTTTCTCACCGTTTTAAAAACCAGTCGTTGATGAAATAATCATATTTACTGCAGCAGTTTAAATTCTAATAGAAAATAAATCACAGAGTCTGAGTTGACTTTTCTAAACCAACTTTCCCTTTTTATTGAACAAAATCTGAAGATGAAAAATATTCATGAAAAGTTCAGATTCAAACAACATGTGATTAAAAATCAGAATATTCAGTCTTTTATTGGATCAGAACTCTTCACGTTGGATTCATAAATATCAACAGGAGGCATCACGTGACTATATTAATAATACTGACCTTTCATACAAAGTTCTGTCAAATGTAAAACCAGCTGTTAACGGGTCTCTGAGAGGAGTTCTGCTGGGTTCTGGTCTCAGGTGGGACACGAGCACTTGCACTCGGAGATGACGGGGTACTGGACGGAGATCCAGGAGCACCGGAGACCCGCCTTCCTCTGCAGGCAGCGCCAGCGCAGCACCGTGAAGTGAGTCGCTCTGTTGGGTCTGCAGAACATCCCCTCCGGTACCGAGCAGGACCGCTTACTGTAGCAGCTGCCCACGCGCACGTAGCGCGGCCAGAACCGGCTGCCCAGGTCGGTCCAGGCGTAGACCACCGGGCAGAGCGCGTACGACCACAGCCACAGCTGCAGCCGCCGCCGCAGCTTCCTGCCCGGCTTCTGCTTCCGGCCGTGCTGCACCTCGAACTCCAGGACCCGGATCTCTTTGGGCATCGAACCGGACAGCTTCTGCCGCAGCTCGGCGTCGCTCACGTCCTCGTTCCCTGCGTGCTTGTCCTCCGGTGGGGACACGGACATGAAGACCGGGTCGAAGTGGCTGCCCAGCGCGCCCCGCAGCTCCGTCTCGTTCAGGTCCTTCTCCTTCGGGTCCAGCACCGGGTCCGGTTCCTCCTTCAGGACCTCCACCGGCAGAGTGTCGCTGGGGATGGGACGGAGGAGGTAGTAGTGTTGGCACGTGCCCTCATCGATCCTGAAGCCCAGAGAGAGCAGGAGCACAAACAGAGCCAGGAAGTAACAGTTATCCATGTCCTCCTCCTCCAGCTCGCGGTGCCCTCAGGTAGTCCTCCTGGAACCGGCACCGAGCTCCCGAGTGTCCTCGGATCGGCAGACCGGAGACAGATATCCAACAGAGCGCCGCGCGCACCGGGGAACACCGCGGCGCTACGCGCTCCGAAACTTCAGCAACTTTCCGAGGAGAGAGAGGAGGAGGCAGCAGGAGAGTCCATGTCTCGGTCCCTGCCGGAGAGGAGGCGCTCAGCTGCGGACTGCTCCGGTCAGCAGGTCCCGGTCACACGGCTCCGCGCGCCGCAGCTCGCTGCTCTCAGTCCGCATGTTGGCGCACTGAAGGCGCCGCTGACTGCACTCAAAGATCCAGCAGGGCGCTGATGTCATCCCGCTCCGTCTGCTGATGCCCCCCCCCCCCCCCCCCCCCCCAGCCCGCAAAAACACACGGAGGTCACGCCCCACTCCCCCCCCCCCCCACACACACACCTTCTCCCATCCCCCTCCCCCCGCAAAAACACACGGAGGTCACGCCCCACTCCCCCCCCCCCCCACACCTTCTCCCATCCCCCTCCCCCCGCAAAAACACACGGAGCTCATGCACAAGCACATGATGGTGATGATGATGATGATGATGAGATCAGAGGGTTCTCACAGCAGGAAGTCAGCCTCGTTAATAAAGTAACTCATTTTACCACTATAAAGTTTATTAAAGTGAAAAAGCACATGTTTGTATTGAAGTAAAAGTGCTGATTGTGCAGAATGTGGTTGGACGTTGTTCTGCTGAAATAAACAAGACCTTCCCTGAAAGAGACGTTGTCTGGATGGCAGCATACGTTGCTCCAAAACCTGAATATCTCATTCAGCATGATTCAGTTTCTTCTTTGGAGAGTTTTAACATCATTTGTGGACGCAGCGATGAACTGTGTTCACAGACGATGGTTTTCACAAGTGTTCCTGAGCCCATGCAGTGATTTCCAGTGATAAATCAGTCTGAAGTCTGAATCCTGCAGAGATCTGTTTTATCTCTACGTGCCTCCGAGTTAAATTGAATTAACCTCGAAGACTTTTCATTTTTCAGAGTTTCTGTTTCTTCGTAGTTCTTCAGCGCGTCAGCGACTGAAGGTGAAAGCGGCGAGTGTTTGTGTTCGTTGTAAAGTTGGAGTTACGAGGCTGCTAAAACCCGCTGGAGATAAAGAGCTGACTATTCAGGTCTGCAGCCGGACTAACGGGCCCTCGTGGAGCTGTAATACCGTGACCTTTGACCCCCGGCGGCCGCCACACGTTCCTTTACTCTGCGAGAGCAATTAGCGACACGTCGTCCTCTCAGCAAACACCTCGTTACACGATGACATCACAGGACACGTCCAATCGGCTGCTGCGTCGCACGTCCTTAAAAGATCGTTCCGCGTTAACGGGACTCAGACAGGAAGTAGAACGTCTTCGTTTCTGTTCGCTTCAGTCCGACCGAGAGTTGAAACAGATTCTTCGCTGGATGTTTTCATGTTTCAGCAGACAACAAACCGCCGGTGCTGCAGGCCGAAGTAGACGAAGGTGAAGGACTTCCTGGATGAAGAGCTGCAGGAGAACAGAAGCTTTCCCGTCCGGACCACCGCCGTCCTCCCGCCTCCGGCTCCTGCTGAATTGTGGGTCATTTTCTGGCCGGCTGATGTGACGGGCGCCGCTAAACCGTCACATGTTTGTGGAGAGGAAGTCGTTGGCAGATAAGACTTCCTGTCTCTTTGTGAACTTTTCATCCTTCACTTCCATATCAGGGAGCCTCAAGGGACCGAAGTCCACGCTGAGACGACTCCAGGGCCTCCGGTTCCTGGGAGGCAGGAACGGTCCCGACAACAGACTGGATGTAAAAGAGTTCGTAGCTTCAGGTCTGTAAAATGGTTCTGATCCAGAAGTGTCTTCAGCTGCAATACCAGCGAGTGCCACTAGAGGTCGGCTCCAAAAAGCCTCCGGCTCCATAGACTCCCATTCAACTTCTCTCATCAAATCCAAAGTGAATAAAATGTGTCCATCAGTTATCTCGGTGTTGTTAGCTAAAGTCACTCCTTCTTCTTAGTTTTCTGGAGGTCCATCTGAAAATAATCCCTCATTCATTAGAAAAGAAGATTCAAGAAGACCTGTTTTTGGGGGCGTGTCTGTTTGATTGACAGGCCTGTGGTGCAGTCAGGTTACAGCTGTCGGTGGGCGGGACGTAGTATCGTCAGGTTTCCGATCAGATCGGTCAGATCCACCGCTGGCTCCTCCCCCAGCTCGTCCAAATATGGTCACTTCCTGCTCCAAACCGCTCCGAACTATCAAGATGGTGACGGACAGAATCTGAACTGGAGGATTCATAACGGCGTTTTATTTTTTTCCAGAAGAGTGTACTTGGACTATTTCCTTCTTTTAGAACGGGATTCCTCCTGAATTAGATTTCTTTTTTAAAGGACAAATCAACATTTAATTCAGAATCTTTACATTTATTTGCACATTTATTCATCAGAGATCTTCAGTTATGAGTTATTTATCTCAACAAGCTAACGGCTGAATGTTAAATTAGCATTTTATTATAACTTTTCTGGCCAAATATAACAACGTATTTCCACAATGAAGCGTTTATTTCTCACATCAACACGATGAGACGGAAACGTCTTTAAATATCCGTCGTTTACCGACCTGTGACCTGAAAGACGGAGCTGTCCCGAAACTTTCCCTCCAAAGACTCAGTCTGGTTTTATCAGGAACATTTAATGGACAAAATAATGACGTGTTTTGGGTTCGAAGTGAGCAGCAAGAAAACATCTGGTCGCACATCTGTATGTGACGGACCGAGCTTCTCCGGGAGGCCGTTTGGTGTCGGTGTTCGTGTGGTCGACCCGTCGCCGCCACCTTGAAGCTTTCTCGCCCAAATGGAGCGTCCAAATCGCCGCGGCGGTCGGCCATCAAAGGGAACCACGCAAACAACAAACAAAAGCTCCTTCTTCTCACTTTTATCTGGCCGGGTCACGAACCGGAGCGGCCGACCTGTTTGAGCTTCTCCCCGGGAGGCCCTCTGATTCACTATTGAGATTAAGCTAACGGTGTATTGAGGCTCAGCGCCGGTCCGTATCGCAGCCGGCGCTGGAAAATCAAAGGAAAATGTGATGCGGAACATGTGGATCCGTCTGTAGTGGAAAGAAAAAGGAAAAACACGCCGCAGCAAACCGGAGACGTTGGAAAGTGGTCGCAGCAGCGCAACGCTTTTGATGATAAGTGAACGTGAGTTTAACGTGACGTCGTGTTTTTAACCCCGAAAGGAAGCTTGTTTTTTATGTTAAACTTTAGACTTTATCGACATTTTTAAACAGAGAAAAAAAATGTAAATGTCATGAACGCGAGTCAGTGTTTTTATTTCTGAATCTTTGCAAGAAAAACAAGATTTTTCTTTTTTTATAGATTAAAGTATGTTTGTGCGCTCAGATATAAAATCCACGATAGCAGATAAAAGACGATCGATCAACAGTTTGATTTCTATCTGGAGAAATCTCTGAACACAAGGGACAAGGCTGGAAACCAATATTGGATGGTGGTGCTCTTCGGGCCCTCAGGCAGCACTGCATTAAAAACACACTCTTCTGGAGTGGAAATCACTGCATGGGCTCAGGAACACTTGTGAAAACCATCGTCTGTGAACACAGTTCATCGCTGCGTCCACAAATGATGTTGAAACTCTCCAAAGAAGAAACCAGATAGAAACATGATCCAGAAACACCGCCGCCTTCTCTGGACCGAGATCATTGAAGATGGCGACGGACAAAATCTGAACTCGAGGCTTCAAAACCGACGTCTACAAACCGAACAACTGAATTAGCGCTGATAACGTGTTGGAAGTTTTTTGCTGACATGTAGTTTTTGATTTGATTAATTTGCAGCAGCGTCATTTTATTTTCAGGTTGTTGCTTCCTCCTTGTTTTCTTTAACTTGGAAACTGTTTGTGTGTTTGATCCTGGTGTGAAATAAAAACTCGCCCTCCGACTCAAACTGCAGCGGCTCCGTCTGAACGACGGATCGTCTGCGTCGCGTCACGAACTTCAGCAGAGACGTTGTGGCTTTGGACCGAGCGCTCCGGCGGGAACGCCGGCTGCCAGCGCTGGTGTGAGATTCCAGCTGGTTCGCACCCTCCCACACGGCGTCCTGCGACGGCGGAGCTCGGGAGGATTCCTCGAACACCTACGAGCTGAACTCCCCGAGACCACAAACACTTCCACTGTCTTTAAACACACTGACGGCCTTCATACCGCGGCTCTTTTCTTATTTCATGAGTTTGCACAAAAAAAATACAATTAGAATAAAAAGTGGTGACTTAAACTGTTGTCCGAAGAAACAGGAAGTTAAACCTTTTAAAAGTTCAAAAGTGCCGGCGGGTTAACGTCCGATCGGCGGAGCTTGACTTCCCAGCATGCAGCAGCGGCGGTGAAAACACGGACAGACAGAAGACGGACTCTCCGGTTCGAGTGCACAACATCCACGTGAGACGAGGTTTTATTTCAGTTCAAATACATCCAATCATGTGAGTTCATAGAAAACATGCAGTCCTTCTGCTGCAAATAAATACAAGTGGCATTAAAGTGGACTTTTCAATAAATGACGGTGATGCAAAAATATACAGATAGAAAGTCGTCTCGGCTCTTTAGTGTCGGCGCACGGTAATAAAATCCGACTGAGAACATGCAGACAGAAGAAATAAATAGAACAACATGAGAAACAAGCGCAGAGTCACATTCAGGCTGAAACAGTTCGAGTGTCGTGTGTTTGACAGCGAGTCAACATTTCAGAATAAAAGCCTAAAAGGACCGAACTGCAGGACGAAGCCTCGAAATCTAAAACCTCCACGTCGGGACGCGATCGAAGTCCTGCTGACGGTTACGGGAGAAGATCGACACTCGAACTCGGCTGTTTCTGGAGAAACGAATTCTGTTTGTCAGACCGGGTTGTTGTTTATCCTCCTTTCATTTCTACTTTTTAAGAGAAAAGAAAATGCTTTGTATTTGATATATTTTGTATTTTTTTTTTATGGAGCGGGGGGACAGTTAGCCTAGCTTAGCATAAAGACGAACAGGTGGAAACAGCGAACAAAGCAAAGTTTCAAAATCTTAACAAAACTTCCCCAAAAAAACATAAACTGCAGAGTGAAGCGCTGTCGAAGCAACAGAACCATTTCCTGAATCCCCTTCAAATGAAAAGCCTTTCATGTTTCAGCAGCCAGAAACCTTTAATATTAAATCATGGCTTTTATTCTGAAACATAAACAGGAAGCTGTTGTGACTGAAATTGGAACAATCACACTTTTGATAAATAATCCGCAACAATTGTTGAAAACTGACTTTAAAATCAAAGTGTTAAAATAGAAAGTAGTGACTATCGTACGAAAACACGTTACCATGGCAACAGTGGTAATGCCACCTCATAGGTGTGCGCAGACAATACTCCCGGTGTTCGAAGTTTTGTACGGATTAAACGATGCGGGACGGTTTGCGCTAGGCTAACCGTTAGCTTCGTACTTTACGTACAGACTTGATTTCAGTAACGATCTTTTCGTGTAACGCTCAGCGTGAAAAGTAGTAAAATATTTTGGACGTAAAGAGTTGCGGTGCAGCAGAGTGAGTTTAGTGCAGGTCTGGTTTTTAAAGCTGAACTCTTTGGACACCACGGAAGAACACGAAGTTAACGCGTCTTCTGGGGACGTTAAACCGACCTGCATCAACGACAGGAGCTGCCACAGGTAATGCCCAGTTGCATCCAATATTCAATTAGCTTTTATTCCATAATTACTGTGTGCAAACATGAAAAGTGTTAAAATACTGTGCATCCGTTTGAGGAGTTTCACGCTCCGGTTTCACGTCACTTCTCCGGCAGACACGTCGAGTGGTTTTTGGTGAGTTAAAAAAACTGAACAGAAAACACAAAAAAAAAGCACGACACGAACACCGACAGGTCCGACGGCGGGCCGGTTCGAGGGGCGGAGCCTAACAGAGCCCCGCCCCCGAACTGCCCTGACGTCGTCATGCTGAACCTGGAAGGAGGAACGAACTGGACACGAAGCTTCAGTCCAAAGAAACCAACGAACGACTTCATGCCA
>NW_027185377.1:335228-347728 GCF_022577435.1 Embiotoca jacksoni
TGTACAGGTGGGTGGTGTTTACCTGGTGTACAGGTAGGTGGTGTTTACCTGCTGTAGAGGTGGGTGGTGTTTACCTGCTGTAGAGGTAGGTGGATGTGCTTCAGAAGGGACTTGATTGCCGTCTGCAGCTCGTAGAACAGTAAAGGGGCGTGGCTCTCCACTCGGGGCTCCGCCTCCTCGCCATCCTTGTCTCCGGCAGTGGACAGCGTCCGGATCCAGTCCCACTCCTCCCTGATGGACACGTTCACCGATCACCTGCCTGACTGCTGGGACCGTGTCAGGGTGCATTGTGGGTAACGTAGGAGTGTGTGCGTACCTGGAGACGTTGGCGTTGTCTCGGATGCGCGTGTGACAGAGCATGTTGGGGTTCCGCTGGGACACCAGGACTCGGATCTGGTCCACTGAGCTGCTGAGCTTCAGGTAGCCCAGGTACAGGCCCGGGTTCAGCCGGTGGGTGCTGCGCCGCTGGTACGCCAGGATGTCCTGCAGGAGACCAGTTAACCTTCAGTTGACCTTCTGAACATCGTGTTGACCCCGTGAAGTCCGATCAGTTTGTGTCCCGTGTCTCTTCCTGTGAACTCGTTAGTGACAGGTCACGTAGCCCCGCCCTCCCGACCTTCCTCACCTGGATGGTGATGATGAGGATGTCGAGTGCGTACGGCTCCTCAGGTGTGGACAGTGACTTCCTCTGACTCTGCAGTTTGGTCACATGCATCCACTTCCCGCTGAACAGCGAGTGCTGGCTCTCCGTGTCGCGGATTGTCACCAGCAGCACGTTGCCGTGGCGATCCTTGATGGGCTCGTAGTGGACCCGACCCAGGTTGTGGGTTCCCAGGAGGTTCTGTGGGCGGAGCGGGAACGATCACATGATCAGAAGGAGCTCTCTGTGAGACAGGTGTCATGAAACGGACACGTGAACGTGTTCTGGTTCTGGTTCTGACCTGCAGCTGGCCGGCGGCCGTCAGCATCTTGTGGCGAGCCTGCAGGGTGGAGGACGAGGACATGGACACGGACATGCTCTGTCTCAGCCATCGGACGTCCTCCCACATACAGGACAGCTGCACACACACACAGATGGTCGTTAGAGTGCAGCGTCTCGTCTCGGCTGCTCTGCTGACTCAGCAGGTTTCTGGTACCTTCGTGAACCAGAGGAAGTCCTGCATCAGCGAGCTGCTGTACGAGTCGTCCACCTCCACGATGGGGATCTGGTCCTCCGCCGTCACCAGCAAACTGTCCTTATGGTAGAAGACGGCCGCCAGGTAGACACCCCTGAACACACGGGACGGGGAGCCGAACATCATTTATTGCACATACATCATCAATTCTTCTAAATTTACATGATATTAAAACAACCGTTTTACTTGTTTACACAATGTTTTCAGAAAAGATGCAGAAGTTCCATATTTTGTGTTCCAGTCACCAGATGTGCTGCAAACAGATAAGAAACAAACCTTTTCAGAGTTTTCACGAACTTGTTGGAGGAGTTGAAGAGATGTTTGAGGCTTCTGGAGACCGACTGCTTCCTGCTGGGGTTCTGCAGCTTCGACGTGTCTGAACACAGAACCAGAACCAGAACCAGAGAAGAAGAAAGACGTCAGAACCACAGACTGGATGTAAAAGAGTTCGTAGCTTCAGGTCTGTAAAATGGTTCTGATCCAGAAGTGTCTTCAGCTGCAATACCAGCGAGTGCCACTAGAGGTCGTCTCCAAAAAGCCTCCGGCTCCATAGACTCCCATTCAACTTCTCTCATCAAATCCAAAGTGAATAAAATGTGTCCATCAGTTATCTCGGTGTTGTTAGCTAAAGTCACTCCTTCTTATTAGTTTTCTGGAGGTCCATCTGAAAATAATCCCTCATTCATTAGAAAAGAAGATTCAAGAAGACCTGTTTTTGGGGGCGTGTCTGTTTGATTGACAGGCCTGTGGTGCAGTCAGGTTACAGCTATCGGTGGGCGGGACGTAGTATCGTCAGGTTTCCAATCAGATCGGTCAGATCCACCTCTGGCTCCTCCCCCAGCTCGTCCAAATATGGTCACTTCCTGCTCCAAACTGCTCCGAACTAACAAGATGGTGACGGACAGAATCTGAACTGGAGGATTCATAACGTTCACAAACCAACGATGACATCACTGATGGATGATGACATCACTGATGGATGATGACATCACTGATGGATGATGACATCACTGATGGTTGCTGATTGGTTCAGAGGACAACTTGTGGATGTGGCGACAGTGAACGAACTGTCGATAACTTTGAGTCCAGACTTTCTAAATGTTTTAAGGTGACCCGGTTCAGGACGTGAGTTTTTATTCTGGGGTCAGCGGGTCGAGTTTGTCTCTCTACTTTTCCTCCCGTCCGTCCCTCCGTCTGTCCTCCGGCCCCAAGAGGACCAGCGATGCCAATCTCCAGACCGCCCAGATCTTTCTCACTCTAATTGAGCGTCACATAATTACCGTCCTGTAAACAGACGAAGAGTTGGACGAACTCTGACTGGCCCCGCCCCTCACCCCCCTCCTCTTCCTCCTCTTCGCTCTGTTAGTGTATGTGAGGAGAAAAGTTTAGAGATTGAAGTTCCACACAAACAATTGTAGTCTTCATCGTTTCTCCCTGAGCTGCAGTCTTCTTCTTCTTCTTCTTCTTCTTCTTCTTCTCCTCCTCCTCCTCCTCCTCCTTCTTCTTCCCACACAGTCGACCTTCAGGTGAGTCGAAGCTTTCTACAGTTCACCTGAACAGGTCCTTTAAAACCAAAACTAAATCTAACCAACATGAATAAACCAGATTGTCAGAACACGTCTGAAAAAACAAATCCATCCATCATCCAACCATCCATCAACCATCATCTAACCATCCATCAACCATCATCCAACCATCCATCATCCAACCATCCATCAACCATCCATCATCCATCAACCATCATCCAACCATCCATCAACCATCATCCAACCATCCATCAACCATCATCCAACCATCCATCAACCATCATTCATCAGCCAACCATCCATCATCCATCAACCATCATCCAACCATCCATCAACCATCATCCAACCATCCATCAACCATCATCCAACCATCCATCAACCATCATCCAACCATCCATCAACCATCAACCATCATCCAACCATCATCCAACCATCCATCAACCATCATCCATCATCCAACCATCCATCATCCAACAACCATCATCCAACCATCCATCATCCAACAACCATCATCCAACCATCCATCATCCAACAACCATCATCCATCATCCAACCATCCATCATCCAACAACCATCATCCATCAACCATCATTCATCAGCCAACCATCCATCAACCATCAACCATCAACCATCATCCAACCATCCATCAACCATCATCCATCATCCAACCATCCATCATCCAACAACCATCATCCAACCATCCATCATCCAACAACCATCATCCATCAACCATCAACCATCATCCATCATCCAACCATCCATCAACCATCAACCATCATCCATCATCCAACCATCCATCAACCATCATCCATCATCCAACCATCCATCAACCATCATTCATCAGCCAACCATCCATCAACCATCAACCATCATCCATCACCCAACCATCCATCAACCATCATCCAACCATCCATCATCCAACCATCCATCATCCATCTTTATCCTCAGATTGATTTCCGGACCGACTCACCTCCACAGCAGTAGTGTGTGTGCGTTGCTCGGACCTGCTGCAGCAGACGCTCCATGGCCTCGATGTGGCCCCGCCTCTTGGGCTCCCGACCGTCACTCTCCCTCCAGTCTGGAAACACCAGCAGAGGACAAACACTGAGGGGACAGTTAACGTGTCTGTTGGACGTCACTGAGGTCATCTAAAAACACCAAGGCTGTTTCCACACGCTAAAAGAACCACTTTGGACCAGGCAGCAACCTCCACTTGTAGTTCCTCCCATGTCCAATAGAGGAGCCAGCACTGAGTCAGCCCCACAGACCACCATGCTGAAACTTTACAGCGGGCATAAATGGCAGAAATAAACAAGTTTACCGCAGAAATAAACATGTTTACCGCAGAAATAAACAAGTTTACAGCATAAATAAAAATGTTTACAGAATAAATAAAAATGTTTAAAGAATAAATAAACATGTTTACTGCAGAAATAAACATGTTTACCGCAGAAATAAACATGTTTACAGGAGAAATAAACACGTTTACAGCATAAATAAACATGTTTACGGCAGAAATAAACATGTTTACAGCATAAATAAACATGTTTACAGGAGAAATAAACACATTTACAGCCTGGTTCAAAACACGGTTTTGGTCTCCCCCAACACGACGTGTTGTTGTAAACACATGAATCTAATTGAGAGAACGTAAAATACGACAGTTTTACAAGCGGACTGAGAACGCGAGGAAAACATGTGTTGGACGATCGGTGGATTTCATCTCTGAGGTGTAGTCATACTTTCACTCTATTTAAAACACACTCCCACACACTGTCTGTCCTCTGCTGCTGCCATATGCACACACACACACACACTCACACACACACACTCACTCTCTCTCACACACACACACACACACACACACACACACACACACACACTCACTCACTCTCTCTCACACACACATACACACATACACACACACAAACACACACTACACACACACACACACACACACACACACAGCTCAAGGCTGAAGTACTTGAATGTGCAGAGAAAGGGAGTCGTGACAGAGAGACAAAACTAATGTTCCCAACGGAGAACCTGAGAACAAAACGTTATAAACGACCCACAAACGACATTTCACCACCGACACGATGCTCAACTCACCTTCATTTATACAACATAACTACACAACGTCATGGAGAGGAACTACAGACTGGATATAAAACTACAGACTAGATATAAAACTACAGACTGGATATAAAACACAGACTGGATATAAAACTACAGACTGGATATAAAACACAGACTGGATATAAAACCACAGACTGGATATAAAACCACAGACTGGATATAAAACCACAGACTGGATATAAAACTACAGACTGGATATAAAACACAGACTGGATATAAAACTACAGACTGGATATAAACTACAGACTGGATATAAAACCACAGACTGGATATAAAACTACAGACTGGATATAAAACTACAGACTAGATATAAAACTACAGACTGGATATAAAACACAGACTGGATATAAAACACAGACTGGATATAAAACTACAGACTGGATATAAAACCACAGACTGGATATAAAACTACAGACTGGATATAAAACTACTGACTGGATATAAAAGTACAGACTGAATATAAAAGTACAGACGGCATATAAAACTACAGACTGGATATAAAACTACAGACTGGATATAAAACACAGACTGGATATAAAACACAGACTGGATATAAAACTACAGACTGGATATAAAACTACAGACTAGATATACAAGTACAGACTGGATATAAAACATAGACTGGATATAAAACCGCAGACTAGATGTAAAAGTACAGACTGGATATAAAACTACAGACTGGATATAAAACTACAGACTAGATATAAAAGTACAAACTGGATATAAAACACAGACTGGATATAAAACTACAGACTAGATATAAAAGTACAGACTGGATATAAAACACAGACTGGATATAAAACTACAGACTAGCTATAAAACTACAGACTGGATATAAAACACAGACTGGATATAAAACTACAGACTGGATATAAAACACAGACTGGATATAAAACTACAGACTGGATATAAAACCACAGACTGGATATAAAACACAGCTGGATATAAAACACAGACTGGATATAAAACTACAGACTGGATATAAAACCACAGACTGGATATAAAACACAGACTGGATATAAAAGTACAGACTGGATATAAAACTACAGACTGGATATAAAACAGACTAGATATAAAACTACAGACTGGATATAAAACAGACTGGATATAAAGCTACAGACTAGATATAAAAGTACAGACTGGATATAAAACAGACTGGATATAAAACACAGACTGGATATAAAACACAGACTGGATAAAAAACTACAGACTGGATATAAAAGTACAGACTGGATATAAAACTACAGACTGGATATAAAACACAGACTGGATATGAAACACAGACTGGATAAAAAAAACTACAGACTGGATATAAAACTACAGACTGGATATAAAAGTACAGACTGAATATAAAACACAGACGGCATATAAAACACAGACTGGATATAAAACATAGACTGGATATAAAACTACAGACTGGATATAAACTACAGACTGGATATAAAACTACAGACTGGATATAAAACTACAGACTGGATATAAAAGTACAGACTGGATATAAAAGTACAGACTGAATATAAAAGTACAGACTGAATATAAAAGTACAGACTGGATATAAAACTACAGACTGGATATAAAACATAGACTGGATATAAAACCGCAGACTAGATGTAAAAGTACAGACTGGATATAAAACACAGACTGGATATAAAACTACAGACTGGATATAAAACTACAGACTAGATATAAAAGTACAGACTGGATATAAAACAAAGACTGGATATAAAACTACAGACGAGATATAAAAGTACAGACTGGATATAAAACTACAGACTGGATATAAAACCACAGACTGGATATAAAGCTACAGACTAGATATAAAAGTACAGACTGGATATAAAACACAGACTGGATATAAAAGTACAGACTGGATATAAAACACAGACTGGATATAAAACTACAGACTAGATATCAAACTACAGACTGGATATGAAACACAGACTGGATATAAAACTACAGACTGGATACAGACTGGATATAAAACGACAGACTGGATATAAAACGACAGACTGGATATAAAACACAGACTGGATATAAAACTACAGACTGGATATAAAACTACAGACTAGATATACAAGTACAGACTGGATATAAAACCACAGACTGGATATAAAACACAGACTGGATATAAAACCACAGACTGGATATAAAACACAGACTGGATATAAAACTACAGACTGGATATAAAAGTACAGACTGGATATAAAAGTACAGACTGAATATAAAAGTACAGACGGCATATAAAACTACAGACTGGATATAAAACTACAGACTGGATATAAAACACAGACTGGATATAAAACTACAGACTGGATATAAAACTACAGACTAGATATACAAGTACAGACTGGATATAAAACATAGACTGGATATAAAACCGCAGACTAGATGTAAAAGTACAGACTGGATATAAAACTACAGACTGGATATAAAACTACAGACTAGATATAAAAGTACAAACTGGATATAAAACACAGACTGGATATAAAACTACAGACTAGATATAAAAGTACAGACTGGATATAAAACACAGACTGGATATAAAACTACAGACTAGCTATAAAACTACAGACTGGATATAAAACACAGACTGGATATAAAACACAGACTGGATATAAAACCACAGACTGGATATAAAACACAGACTGGATATAAAACTACAGACTGGATATAAAAGTACAGACTGGATATAAAAGTACAGACTGAATATAAAAGTACAGACGGCATATAAAACTACAGACTGGATATAAAACTACAGACTGGATATAAAACACAGACTGGATATAAAACTACAGACTGGATATAAAACTACAGACTAGATATACAAGTACAGACTGGATATAAAACATAGACTGGATATAAAACCGCAGACTAGATGTAAAAGTACAGACTGGATATAAAACTACAGACTGGATATAAAACTACAGACTAGATATAAAAGTACAAACTGGATATAAAACACAGACTGGATATAAAACTACAGACTAGATATAAAAGTACAGACTGGATATAAAACACAGACTGGATATAAAACTACAGACTAGCTATAAAACTACAGACTGGATATAAAACACAGACTGGATATAAAACTACAGACTGGATATAAAACACAGACTGGATATAAAACTACAGACTGGATATAAAACCACAGACTGGATATAAAACACAGCTGGATATAAAACACAGACTGGATATAAAACTACAGAATGGATATAAAACCACAGACTGGATATAAAACACAGACTGGATATAAAAGTACAGACTGGATATAAAACTACAGACTGGATATAAAACAGACTAGATATAAAACTACAGACTGGATATAAAACAGACTGGATATAAAGCTACAGACTAGATATAAAAGTACAGACTGGATATAAAACAGACTGGATATAAAACACAGACTGGATATAAAACACAGACTGGATAAAAAACTACAGACTGGATATAAAAGTACAGACTGGATATAAAACTACAGACTGGATATAAAACACAGACTGGATATGAAACACAGACTGGATAAAAAAACTACAGACTGGATATAAAACTACAGACTGGATATAAAACTACAGACTAGATATACAAGTACAGACTGGATATAAAACATAGACTGGATATAAAACCGCAGACTAGATGTAAAAGTACAGACTGGATATAAAACTACAGACTGGATATAAAACTACAGACTAGATATAAAAGTACAAACTGGATATAAAACACAGACTGGATATAAAACTACAGACTAGATATAAAAGTACAGACTGGATATAAAACACAGACTGGATATAAAACTACAGACTAGCTATAAAACTACAGACTGGATATAAAACACAGACTGGATATAAAACTACAGACTGGATATAAAACACAGACTGGATATAAAACTACAGACTGGATATAAAACCACAGACTGGATATAAAACACAGCTGGATATAAAACACAGACTGGATATAAAACTACAGAATGGATATAAAACCACAGACTGGATATAAAACACAGACTGGATATAAAAGTACAGACTGGATATAAAACTACAGACTGGATATAAAACAGACTAGATATAAAACTACAGACTGGATATAAAACAGACTGGATATAAAGCTACAGACTAGATATAAAAGTACAGACTGGATATAAAACAGACTGGATATAAAACACAGACTGGATATAAAACACAGACTGGATAAAAAACTACAGACTGGATATAAAAGTACAGACTGGATATAAAACTACAGACTGGATATAAAACACAGACTGGATATGAAACACAGACTGGATAAAAAAACTACAGACTGGATATAAAACTACAGACTGGATATAAAAGTACAGACTGAATATAAAACACAGACGGCATATAAAACACAGACTGGATATAAAACATAGACTGAATATAAAAGTACAGACTGAATATAAAAGTACAGACTGGATATAAAACTACAGACTGGATATAAAACATAGACTGGATATAAAACCGCAGACTAGATGTAAAAGTACAGACTGGATATAAAACACAGACTGGATATAAAACTACAGACTGGATATAAAACTACAGACTAGATATAAAAGTACAGACTGGATATAAAACAAAGACTGGATATAAAACTACAGACGAGATATAAAAGTACAGACTGGATATAAAACTACAGACTGGATATAAAACCACAGACTAGATATAAAACTACAGACTAGATATAAAAGTACAGACTGGATATAAAACACAGACTGGATATAAAACTACAGACTGGATATAAAACTACAGACTAGATATACAAGTACAGACTGGATATAAAACAGACTGGATATAAAACCGCAGACTAGATGTAAAAGTACAGACTGGATATAAAACTACAGACTGGATATAAAACTACAGACTAGATATAAAACTACAGACTAGATATAAAAGTACAGACTGGATATAAAACACAGACTGGATATAAAACTACAGACTAGATATAAAAGTACAGACTGGATATAAAACACAGACTGGATATAAAACACAGACTGGATATAAAACTACAGACTGGATATACAAGTACAGACTGGATATAAAACAGACTGGATATAAAACCGCAGACTAGATGTAAAAGTACAGACTGGATATAAAACTACAGACTGGATATAAAACTACAGACTAGATATAAAACTACAGACTAGATATAAAAGTACAGACTGGATATAAAACACAGACTGGATATAAAACTACAGACTAGATATAAAAGTACAGACTGGATATAAAACACAGACTGGATATAAAACTACAGACTAGCTATAAAACTACAGACTGGATATAAAACACAGACTGGATATAAAACTACAGACTGGATATAAAACACAGACTGGATATAAAACACAGACTGGATATAAAACCACAGACTGGATATAAAACCACAGACTGGATATAAAACCACAGACTGGATATAAAACTACAGACTGGATATAAAACTACAGACTAGATATAAAACTACAGACTGGATATAAAACACAGACTGGATATAAAACACAGACTGGATATAAAACTACAGACTGGATATAAAACCACAGACTGGATATAAAACTACAGACTGGATATAAAACTACTGACTAGATATAAAAGTACAGACTGGATATAAAACAAAGACGGGATATAAAACTACAGACTAGATATAAAAGTACAGACTGGATATAAAACGACAGACTGGATATAAAACGACAGACTGGATATAAAACTACAGACTGGATATAAAACCACAGACTGGATATAAAACTACAGACTAGATATCAAACTACAGACTGGATATGAAACAGACTGGATGTAAAACTACAGACTGGATACAGACTGGATATAAAACGACAGACTGGATATAAAACTACAGACTGGATATAAAACACAGACTGGATATAAAACTACAGACTGGATACAGACTGGATATAAAACGACAGACTGGATATAAAACGACAGACTGGATATAAAACGACAGACTGGATATAAAACCACAGACTGGATATAAAACCACAGACTGGATATAAAACAGACTGGATATAAACTACAGCCTGAATATCAAACTACAGACTGGATATAAAACTACAGACTGGATACAGTCTGGATATAAAACTACAGACTGGATATAAAACTACAGACTGGATATAAAACCACAGACTGGATGTAAAACTACAGACTGGATATAAAACCACAGACTGAATATAAAACTACAGACTGGATATCAAACTACAGACTGGATATAAAACACAAATTGGATATAAAACCACAGACTGGATATAAAACACAAACTGGATATAAAACCACAGACTGGATATAAAACTACAGACTGTGTATAAAAGAGTTCGTAGCTTCAGGTCTGTAAAATGGTTCTGATCCAGAAGTGTCTTCAGCTGCAATACCAGCGAGTGCCACTAGAGGTCGGCTCCAAAAAGCCTCTGGCTCCATAGACTCCCATTCAACTTCTCTCATCAAATCCAAAGTGAATAAAATGTGTCCATCAGTTATCTCGGTGTTGTTAGCTAAAGTCACTCCTTCTTATTAGTTTTCTGGAGGTCCATCTGAAAATAATCCCTCATTCATTAGAAAAGAAGATTCAAGAAGACCTGTTTTTGGTCACTACTTCTTATTATAATTATAAGTTAGACCATCAATAAACGTACCTTTATATCAGTGATGAGATGTTGAAGTCATGAAGCAGCAAACAGATGAACATAAAGTTTAAACATCAGTTTGCAGGACGGCTGAAAGTTGCCGAAGTCACCGAGATGAAGAAGTGATGAAGATGAAGAGAGTGAACTCACTGGATGGAGCAGCAGATGGAGGCAGGGAGGAGGCGGGCGGACCCCACCCCTTCATGTTGTAGGCCGACACTCGGACGTAGTAGAGGCGACCCTGTAGGAGAAAAAACACCTTTGTGACCAGAAGTATGTGGACAGCTGATCAGTACTGCAGCTCACTCAGGTGTCCACAAACTTTTGACCGAACAGTAAACCCTCCTCTTTCCTTCAGTCGTCGTGTTGATGTCAAAACTCTCAACACTTCACGCTGCGTCAGACGTCGGTTAACGAGTCGTGGAGATGAGGAGTCAGACGTCCGACTGAAGAGCGCTTATTGAAACGTTTAAAAACCCTCCGAGGTCTGAAAGAGCTTTTCAATGCGTCTCTATTCAGAGTGTCCTCGAACAGTCGTTAGTTTGATATCTAGAAGACGGTTGGAAAATAATCAGTTACACTTTCTGTTTTTAAGATCAAGAAACAGAACGAAAAAAATTATTTAAAGTTTAAACGTCAGTTTGATGCAGGACTGATTTTAACTGGTGTTCATCTCACATTGAAAATATCAGAGTGGAAACATCCACATTTTTTATCCCCATCTTGAAACTGAATCTCTGACCTGTTGTTGTTTTACTGCAGTAAGATGATGAAGGAGGGAGGAAGGAGGGAGGAAAGAGGGAGGAAGGCAGGAAGAAGGAGGGAGGAAGGAGGGAGGAAGGCAGGACGAAGGAGGGAGGAAGGAGGGGGAAAGAGGGAGGAAATAGGGAGGAAGGAGGGAGAAAGGAGGGAGGAAGGCAGGAGGAAGGAGGGAGGAAGGAGGGAGGAAAGAGGGAGGAAGGAGGGAGAAAGGAGGGAGGAAGGCAAGAGGAAGGAGGGAGGAAGGCAGGAGGAAGGAGGGAGGAAGGC
>NW_027185377.1:355228-360228 GCF_022577435.1 Embiotoca jacksoni
TAAAAATTCACGACTTTCTGTTTTGAGTTTGAGAATTCTGATGATGATCAGAAACAGGAAGTGAGCTTCTCGTTACCACGGTGACCTCCTTCAGACTCACCGAGGCTTTGCGGAGGCGGTCCGTCTTGCCGAAGAAATAGGCGTCTTCGAAGGAGGAGGTGCTTCCTCGCAGCTTCTCCGACAGGTTCCTGTAGAGGCGCTTGGCGGCGCTCGGGGAGGCGGGGCCTCCAGGGCACTTCCTGGTCTGGGACAGCTGCAGGTTCTGCATCTGCTGGGTCATAGCGGCCGGGAGGCGTCTGAGGGGACAGAGACGGACAGCTGTCAGGTAGGAAGGGGGCGGGGCATCCAGGAGAGACAGAGGACGAAGCTTCATCCTGAGCTGCATCTCCACCACACACACACACACACACACACACACACACACACACACACAGACACACACACACACACACACACACACACACACACACACAGACACAGACAAACACACACAAACACACACAAAACACACACACAGACAGACACACAGACACACACACACACACACACACACACAGACAGACACACACACACACACACACACACACACACAGACAGACACACACTAAATCACACCTCAGAGTGCATCAACCTGCAGGTAACCATGGCAACGGCTCTAATGCTCCTGTCGGAGGCAGACCGACTGAACCGACCCACAACAAACACGCCGTCGGTCTGACGGGTCTGTTGGTGTTTCAACACTTCGTCACTGAGCACTACGACACCCATGAGTCTCAGCTGCGGTTGCCGTGGAGATGAAGCTGGTCAGAAAGATGTTCAATAAAGTGATCTGAACACAACGTCAGAACTCATCCGGACCTTCACTTCCTCAAACTGTCTCCTCTGAAATGCACCCTGGGAGTCGTAGTACCCCCCCCCCCCCCCCTCTCCCCAACCTCTCTCACACACACACACACACCCACACACCCACACACACCCACACACACACACA
Organism: Embiotoca jacksoni; assembly: GCF_022577435.1. Taxonomy (NCBI): domain Eukaryota; kingdom Metazoa; phylum Chordata; class Actinopteri; family Embiotocidae; genus Embiotoca; species Embiotoca jacksoni. Next base: position 356,220 of record NW_027185377.1, read on the forward strand.
CACACACACACACACACACACACACACACACACACACACACACACACACACACATATGCTTACTCAGAACACGAGTTTCACATCCATCTGACAGCTGGAAGGTGTGTGTGTGTGTGTGTCCTCACCTGTCCAGGCTGAGAGACGATCTGGGGACTCCCGTGTGTTTCAGGGGCTTCAGGTCTCTGATCAGAACATCTCCGGCCGGCCGCTGGTTCCACCTCTGAGCCAAGCGGGAGATCTTACTGTCCGACCTGAGACACACACACACACACTGATTACCACTCTGCAGGTGTGTGCAGACAGGACACAGGTGTCCGAGGATGTCCAGAAAGTTGAGTCCTCTCAGACACCTGGAGGACATCGTCTCACCGCTGAGAGGACAGAGTCACCGAGCGGCCGATGAACTGTCAATAAACCCATCCGAGGTTTTTAAAATGTGTTTTTTTCCCCCAAAAAGGAGACGAAGAAGAAGAGGAGCAGACGGCTCCTGGACCTGGAACTGGTCCTGGTCCTGACCCAGGAGACACCTGTCGGCTCAGATCTGAGGTCCAGAACTTCCCTCAGAGCGACACTCACCAGAACCACCGCAGGCTGACGAGCAGCAGCTCTGCCCAGCATGCGAGGCTCCTCGGCTGGGTTCCCTCTCTCTGACTGCTGCCTCTCTGGAGCTCTGGATCATCTCCGGGGGGAGAGACGCTCAGGCTGCCCCCAGACGAGACACTCCGTCCTGGGTGAACACGCCGCGCTATCTGCTCCCTACTCTGGAGCTCCGGCTGAGAGCAATGAACACCTGTTCACCGGCGGATGCATCGCGACGCATCGACCGACACACACACACAAACACACACACACACACACACACACACACACACACACACAGCAGTGAAAAAACACACACACACACACACACACACACACACACACACACACACAGCAGTGAAAAAACACACACACACACACACACACACAGCAGTGAAAAAACACACACACACACACACACACACACACACACACACACACACACACACACACACACACACACACACACACACACACAGCAGTGAAAACACACTGAGCGCAGAGTGAATGAGAAACAGAGCGATGTCTGAGAGGAGCGAACAGATGAGTGTGTGCAGTTAGTGAGCGCAGTCTCTCTCTCACACACACACACACACACACACACACACACACACACACACACACACACACACACACACACACACACACACACACGTGCGCGCTGTATAAGGAGTATAAACCCTGATGGAGGAGGAGCAGCATTTTCAGCCTGTGAAAGGAGCAGAACAAGAGGAGGGAGGTGACGGCGAGAGCTGAAGATTCAATTTAGTGAATCTGAGGAGCTGCAGGAGGAGAGCTGAAGAAAGGCAATAAAAATGTGATGAATTGTGATAAAATACAGGATGAATGATTCTCTGAGGACTTTTGAGTCACAGCTTCCTGCAAATCATTTTTTTTAAATTTTTTATTCTAAACGTGTTAAAGATTTTCATTTAAATAAAAGTCTGCTCGAACAGTCGGAGATATTTACTGGAATAATCACGACACGTTCTCCATCAGCCAGCTGTAGGTGGTCCTCCGGAGAGGGTGGGCGGAGCTAATGCAACAGGCTGCGGACCACAAACTGTATATAAAAATGCAGAAGTGCCTTCAGCTGCAATACCAGCGAGTGCCACTAGAGGTCGTCTCCAAAAAGCCTCCGGCTCCATAGACTCCCATTCAACTTCTCTCATCAAATCCAAAGTGAATAAAATGTGTCCATCAGTTATCTCGGTGTTGTTAGCTAAAGTCACTCCTTCTTATTAGTTTTCTGGAGGTCCATCTGAAAATAATCCCTCATTCATTGGAAAAGAAGATTCAAGAAGACCTGTTTTTGGGGGCGTGTCTGTTTGATTGACAGGCCTGTGGTGCAGTCAGGTTACAGCTATCGGTGGGCGGGACGTAGTATCGTCAGGTTTCCAATCAGATCGGTCAGATCCACCGCTGGCTCCTCCCCCAGCTCGTGTGTGTGTGTGTGTGTGTGTGTGTGTGTTACTGTAATAATGGTTAACATGGCCGCTGCTCGTCTTCTCACCACTTTGTGTGAATTTTAACATAAACTCTTTTTTATAGCGGCTACATTTTTATGCCAGTGTATATTTTTTTGTTTAGTTTCAATTCAACAGATTTCAGTCTTTAACAGGTGAATTTCTGTCATCTTTGGTCGGAGAGTTTTATGATGGAAGGATCCATCATTTATCTCCTGAAACTGAAACTAAAATCAGTCGAACGGACACGTTTCCCATCAGCACGTGCAGCGTCACGTCAGAGGTCAAAGGTCACGGGCAGACGTTAATGAGCGAGCGGGGCCGGCGGATTCCTGAGTGTCTCTGAGCGACAGCTCCGCACCGACGGTGGAAAACTACCGACCTCGGTGACTCCGCGGAGCCTTAAAGGAGCCGCTCACTCAGAAGAGGCCGCCGTCTGCTGACTGGACGATTCTCTGCAGGCGGAACCAGAACACTTTGGATCATTCGGACCCGTTTTTAAACCAATCACAGCGTCTTCACCGTCCGACCTCGATGACGACGCTGATGTTTACGCTGTTTAAATTATGTTCAGAATTAAAGAGCGAGGCAGCTTTGACTGACATGTGGGCGGAGTCAAAGTTGGCGAGTGGTCAAACAGTTTTTTATAAAAATGAATCCACGTTCAGTGATTTATCAAAACAAACTCCGGCGGTGATGAAGGTCAGCCGGTGCAACCGGTTGTGGACCAGAATGGAGATTTGCTGACAGCATAAGATAAATAAGATTACAACTGATGTTTTAGAACAAATCGTTCCCTGAAAATTAATCTCAAAAAAGACGTCTGGGTGGCTGAAAAATCAGAAGCTTTCCATTTCCTGTTCGGTCTTATTTAGTTTTTTCTGTATCAGCTCGTTTATTAAAACCAAAATCTCCCCTTCGCTCTTCTTCACAATTAATTTGTGATATTTCACCAAGTGCAGAGATTTGTTGACAGTAAAATAAAGATCTTCGTGGCATGTTTGTGTCGTTGGGTTTCGGAGGTTTTCCACGATGACTCTGGAGCGTTCCTTCACGAGCCGCCGGCAGACACGATGTATGTTTTGACACCAGAAACAACTCAAACAATTAATGTGTCAGCATCCTGCCAGCCGCTGCAGAGGAGACGCTGCTGCTCATTGGCTCAGAGCTGCCTCAGGACCGCACTGTTGCCATGGTTCCCATTGAAGAGCAACAGGTGAAGAAGAGGAGGAGGAAGGGGGGTGGGGGGGGGTGGAGGGCTGCAGCTTCATATTTACACACATGGTTTTATGGCACTTAGATTTTTTTTTTTTCTCAGCCCTAAAATTTCAGACATTAATCTTCCTCCGTGACTTCAACGAGTTTTTTAAGAAGCTGGTGAACATCTGCAGCTCGGCTTCATGTCACCGAGGAAACATGAAACGCATCATGTTTCGTCTCCGGCGTCTCTTCTGCTCGGATACAACAACAAACCAGCAGGAAGAACGCTCAACACTGAAGGTTTTCCAACGCATCAGAGTTTAATAAAACCAGAATAAAGCCTGAAGTTACGTGTTTTAACGAGGCGTGAACAGAACATCCTGTTTCCTGGACCAGATCTCAGCGTTCACACCTCCACATGTCCAACACGTCTCCTCTGGAGGGACGACGCACCATCCAAAGAGAAAAACATCCGGCGGAGACTTCAGGTAACCGAGGCGACGCCAAAACTGTCACCGAGACAAACAAGCAGCCGGAGAAATTCAGTGTTTGAGAGGATTTAAAGGAGGAAATGACTCAAACTGATCTGAACGCAGAATTCAACATGTCGTCACGACGTCGTGTTCCTCATACGGTTGGAGCAATGCTAACGTTGAGAGGCTAACCTTAGCTTAGCCACACACAACGTGGAGAGGCGAACCTTATTTTAGGGTTCAGTTTATAGATTCTGAAATATCTGGAAATTCACAGCGTTTTTTTTTCTC
>NW_027185377.1:377728-382728 GCF_022577435.1 Embiotoca jacksoni
GGCTACCTTGGGCCCCTAAATGTGTGTGTGTGCAGTTGCATTAAACGACACACTCTGACTGGAACGTCTTCCACCTCGATAAACGCCGGGCGAGCTGCAGTTTAACGTGCTGAGCGATCTCAGCGTGACGTTCTGAGCGCGCTCAGTGGCGCTGCACATACGCCGAGTTACCGAGCAGCGCCGGAGGCGACGATGTCACAAAACGTTCTGGCTTCTGAAGTCTGTCGCCGACGGACTCAACAGGCGCCGCAGAAGGTTTCAGGTCACGTGATCTTTAGTCATAAAGAAATAAAGCTTCAGATGTGAAAGACGACGGCGGAGGAACATCAGGAGGTTCTGCTGCAGCATTAAACCAGCGTTAAACTGAACCCAGCAGGATCTCTGAACATTCTGAACAACTTTCTACGGGAAAAATGAAACACATCCGTTGTTTGTTTTTCAGTAAACACGCTTCACTCTTTAAATCCGACACTTCCTGGTTCCAACGGTTCTTTTGGCCAATATGTCAAAGTTTTTACGTCCATAAAAAAATGGAGCAGAGAAACATTCGATTTTGAGGAACAGAATCTTCCAACACGTCTTCTTACAGACGAGTGTTCCTGAGCCCACGCTGTGATTTCCACCACAGAAACTGTTCTGAGGGACGTTCACGTTTCAAGAGGGGGCGGAGCTTCACCGTCACACTTCATATTTTAATGTAATTTCTGTGAAACAGGTTCACCGCTGGGAGTCAACACTCTCCTTTAAACCTCCTCCTCCTCCTCCTCCTCCTCCTCTTCATCCGTCTCCTCTGGACGAGTAATTTAACATCAGTGGAGTGAAATTTCAGTGACTCCTCCGTTTACACACGACTATTGTATGTTTGAGAACACAGGCGTGTCAGGAGACACACACACACACACACACACACACACACACACACAGACACACACACACACACACACACACACACACACTGTCAGACTGTTCCATTGAGCAGAATGAAAAGATAGTTTGTGGAGCTCGACAGCACTGAGCGCGCTCAGATCCGTGTTTTACAGCTGATAGGACATAGAGGTCGTAAGTCACACACACACACACACACACACACACACACACACACACACACACACACTACAGATTTCTGAAGATTCATTTATTGATCAGCAGATATTTGTATCATCAATTAATCATTTCAGTAGCGTTTCCAAACATTTGCTGCTCAGAGACAGTTTTCTTTGTCGTAACATCATTTCTATGAATCATGTTTCACTTTTCTGGGACATTTTACAGAGAAAATAATAGTATCATAATAAAAATAACATTTTCATGTCTCTTAACGAGGTCATGAGTTCAGTTATTTTCATTACTGTTAACATGAACTAATTAATTTGTAACCCTGTTAAAATCTCCTGCTGCTGGTTCGGATCTGTGAACATAAAAATATGAAGCATTGAAATAATCTGTTCAATAAAAGATCTTTGCATTTCTCACCCTGATGACCTGCCCTCCTCCTCGCGGCCGTGAAACATCCGTTAGTGCCGTCTGCAAACTTCACTCAGTCCCTGACGACAAAACATCTCCACCGAAGGACAGCTATTAATAACATCACCTGCACTTCCTGTCCTTTCAAACAGCTCTGCTGCGTTTCATCAGCTGCGTTTTAGTTTCTGTTCAGTCAAACCGGTGTCGTTAAAACAGCAGAATGAGCAACCAGCAGCTCCTGTGTGCAGTGCATCATTGGAGTTCAGACAAACATCTCTGGATCACTGTGATACTGAAGGAAACCTAAAAATGGACAGATTCTCAGGCAGCTTCTGAACTGTCTGGTTCTTTGGTTTCTGAGACAATTTATGGACATTTTTCTGTTTTATTTCCTTGCTGAATTTGACAGAGCAGATCATGTGACCTCAGAGTGAAGTGTTTGATATCAGTTACTGAAAAGAAGAAGCGTGACATCATCTGGTTTCTTGGATCATTCGGAGGAGTACCGGCAAGGCCACGCCTCCGGACTTATTAAATCTTCACGTGTTCATCAGAGCTGCAGGAAACATGTCCGGCTAATAGTGAGATGACCGACAGTAAGACTGCAGGGTGAGAATCAGAGCTGAAGACGATGATAGAAGATGAAGATCAGTGTGTGGAAACGTTTTCAAACAGAACAGAGTTAAAGGAGGCGGACTCACTTTTTCCTGGTGTCGTATCTTCCCGTTGTCCCGAGGCTCTGTGAAGGCAACACGAGAGAAGACGATCAGTTTGTGATCAAACACTGCAGAGACATGTGAAAACACCAACTCACACCTACGTTCCATCCGGGGACTGCAGGACACAAATAATATCAATAGAACAGCTGTCCTGTGTGATTGACAGCTGAGCTACACAAAAAGTGCAGTCCTAAAACCAGTCCTGAAACCAGTCCTAAAACCAGCCCTGAAACCAGCTCTAAAACCAGTCCTAAAACCAGCCCTGAAACCAGCTCTAAAACCAGTCCTAAAACCAGTCCTAAAACCAGCTCTAAAACCAGCCCTGAAACCAGCCCTGAAACCAGCTCTAAAACCAGTCCTAAAACCAGCTCTAAAACCAGCCCTGAAACCAGCTCTAAAACCAGCCCTGAAACCAGCTCTAAAACCAGCCCTGAAACCAGCCCTAAAACCAGCCCTGAAACCAGTCCTAAAACCAGTCCTAAAACCAGCTCTAAAACCAGCCCTGAAACCAGCCCTGAAACCAGCCCTGAAACCAGTCCTAAAACCAGCCCTGAAACCAGTCCTAAAATCAGTCCTAAAACCAGCTCTAAAACCAGCCCTGAAACCAGCCCTGAAACCAGTCCTAAAACCAGCCCTGAAACCAGTCCTAAAACCAGCCCTGAAACCAGCTCTAAAACCAGTCCTAAAACCAGCTCTAAAACCATCCCTGAAACCAGCCCTAAAACCAGCCCTGAAACCAGCCCTGAAACCAGTCCTAAAATCAGTCCTAAAACCAGCTCTAAAACCAGCCCTGAAACCAGTCCTAAAACCAGCTCTAAAACCAGCCCTGAAACCAGCCCTGAAACCAGTCCTAAAATCAGTCCTAAAACCAGCTCTAAAACCAGCCCTGAAACCAGTCCTAAAACCAGCCCTGAAACCAGCCCTAAAACCAGCCCTGAAACCAGTCCTAAAACCAGTCCTAAAACCAGCCCTGAAACCAGTCCTAAAACCAGCCCTGAAACCAGTCCTAAAACCAGCCCTAAAACCAGCCCTGAAACCAGTCCTAAAACCAGTCCTAAAACCAGCTCTAAAACCAGCCCTGAAACCAGCTCTAAAACCAGCTCTAAAACCAGCCCTGAAACCAGCCATGAAACCAGCTCTAAAACCAGCCATGAAACCAGCTCTAAAACCAGCCCTGAAACCAGCTCTAAAACCAGCACTAAAACCAGCCCTGAAACCAGCCATGAAACCAGTCGAGTCTGATGGTTCAGGTTGAGAATTACAAACTGGAGTGTTCAGACTTTTACAAATGTGAAATACGTGACAAAATGTACGTTTGTTTACATGATGTTAATATCAGGTGTGGACGGCCTCAGAGAAACTGGTTAATTCCGATTAGAGGAAACGGACCAATCGGATGTCAGCGTGCCGGTACGTTATATAAAGATATAAAGATCAGAGTGTGTTCCTCCACATGTCCGACTTCTTTTCAAACATGCACACTACATGTCTGAACATGTGTGTCACGGTCAGTACAGTAGAAGTTGAGTGTGTGTTGCCATTGGAGACGGAGTGTGTTTATGTCAAGTGTGAAGGATGCTGGATGCGGCTGCTCCGGGCAGCGTGGGGTGAAAATATTCTGTCGCCTTGACGACCAGAGAGAGGACGCTGCGAGGGACAATTGCTCTGTGTACGAGGGGAGCTCTCAGTTTGTAGCCGCGATGTCTCACGTTTGGTCGGAAAATAAACGTAAGCTACGTTTAGATTGAACACGTCGGTGACCTCCTGGTGTAGCTGCTGTTAGACGTGTGTTGACCCGTCCGTCCACCCCACTTCCTCCTGCACAGGAAACTTTCACACAACCGCTCGTCTTCTCCGAGCGGGTTCCCTGAAGGTGGCGCCGCAGCGTTCCTGAGTCTGAATCATCCTCAGCACCATGCTGCTGTGACATAAAAATTACCCTCTGAGGGATTAATAAAGTATCTATCTATCTATCTATTATCTATCTATCTATCTATCTATCTATCTATCTATCTATCTATCTATCTATTATCTATCTATCTATTAATCTATCTATCTATCTATCTATCTATCTATCTATCTATCTATCTATCTATCTATCTATCTATTAATTATCTATCTATCTATCTATCTCTATTATCTATTATCTATCTATCTATCTATTAATTATCTATCTATCTATCTCTATTATCTATCTATCTATCTATTATCTATCTATCTATCTATCTATCTATCTATCTCTATTATCTATCTATCTATCTATCTATCTATCTATCTATCTATCAATTATCTATCTATCTATCTATCTATCTATCTATCTATCTATCTATCTATCTATTATCTATCTATCTATCTATCTATCTATCTATCTATCTATCTATCTATCTATCTATCTATCTATCTATCTATCTATTAATTATCTATCTATCTATCTATTATCTATCTATCTATCTATCTATCTATTATCTATCTATCTATCTATCTATCTATTATCTATCTATCTATTAATCTATCTATCTATCTATCTATCTATCTATCTATCTATCTATCTATCTATCTATCTATTAATTATCTATCTATCTATCTATCTATCTATCTATCTATTATCTATCTATCTATCTATCTATCTATCTATCTAATAATTATCTATCTATCTGTTATCTATCTATCTATCTATCTATCTATCTATCTATTAATCTATCTATCTATCTATCTATCTATCTATCTATCTATCTATCTATCTATCTATCTATCTATCTATTAATTATCTATCTATCTATCTATCTATCTATCTATCTATCTATTATCTATCTATCT
>NW_027185377.1:387728-407728 GCF_022577435.1 Embiotoca jacksoni
TGTTTGTGCAGCCTTCTCGTATCAGGCGGACGCACACTCGGGAGCTGGAGGGCGGCGGCGGACGCACCAATCATCTGCACCCACCCTGTTTTTTTAGGGGATTAACACTAATAAGATGGCAGGCTGAATTTATGGAGCTAATATTTCATGGTGGGTGATTCATGGAGGATTTGGTGCAGCGGAGCAGATTAATGGATGTTCAGAAAGACTTGCTTGACTTGTGCCCTGATATGATTAGTCCCACGGGAGCACGGCTGCTTAATACACCACTGTGGAAGTGTTTGTGTACAAAGATGGCGAGCAGGCCGAGAGAAAAATGTACAAGTAAACAGGACACGCACACGCGCACACACACACACACACACACACACACACACACACACGCGCGCGCACACACACACACACACACACACACACCTCCTGTGCCGAGCTCCACGTATAGAACATGTAGAGAACCTCACATCACCTCCTCCGTCCGACCGTCTGTCCATCACCGGGTTCAGAAATGAGGAGTTACCTGATATAACTTCAGTTCTACGAGTCACAAAGTAAACTGGAGTTAAACACAGCGTGTCCATCAGAGACGTCAGCCAGGATGTAAACCAGGATCTGGATGCAGCACCGAAACTGAACCTGGTGTTTTAGAGGACTCCTCATCTCCGGACATCCTCTTTGGGTGTCCGTGGTAACAAACTACCAGGAAAAAGTTGAGTGCACTGAAGGTTTGAGATCGCAGAGTCTGATTTTTTAGCATCGTGTTGTCATGAAACGCAGCAGAAGTGTGTGTGAGCAGCTCCTGTCTGCAGTGCATCATGGGAGTTCAGACTGGCATCAGTGGATCACTGTGATACCTGAAGGAAACTTTAAAATCAGACAGATTCTCAGGGGACTTCTGAACTGGCCGTCTTCAGTGGGCGTTTGAGGCCATAATGAAAAAGGGGAATTTTCAGCGTTTTCTGTCTTTTAAAGGTCACATGATTCACCGAAGAACAAAGAGAAACGATGTGCAAAGGAACCGATGATGTAACCGCGGCGATCTGAGTTCCTCTGACTGTCTGAGCTTTATGGAAATGTGGCTGCAAGAAGGCCGAGGACCACGGAGACAAAGGAGGACGGCAGCCTCCTCCGGTCGGGGAGGACGTGTTCACACACACACACACACACACACACACACACACACACACACACAGCGTCCTCTTCACCTCGTTCTGATGAGTCACGTGTTTCCAGGTCGTCTGACGGTTCTGGATCTCCCCGGGTGATAACGGCGGTGGAGGGGGCGGAGCCTCAGATGAAACCGTTTCTAATTTTCCAGATTTAAAAGCTTCACAGAGAACAGTGGTTCTTCATGAACTGAACTTAGAGCGGTGACGAAGTCGCCCCCTGCTGGTGATGACGGTGAACAGCAGCTGACAGACATGTTATGAACATGGGTCCAGAAAAATAAATACAAATAAATAAACCCAGCAGCCAGAAACAGCGGGATGCACGGAAGCCCATTTGAGCCAAGAAATGTGACTCATGATTTTATATTTCTAATAATCAAATACATAGATTATTACTTTTTATTTAATAATTCAGATTTTTTTTTTATTCTCTAATATGAACTTTTTATTTCCTAATATGGAATTTTTTTTTTAATAATTTTGTGTTTATCTAAAATTTGCTTTGTCATCATTTTTACTGATAATTTGACTTTTTAACACTAATCTTAACTTTTTATTTCTTATTAACTTTTTATCATAACTATCTGTAAAGTTGACATTTTAATGCCATACTTTGAAGGTTTTACATGTTATTATTAACCTTTTTATTGTCATTTTTGCCTTTTTCTCTCACGATTCTGACATTTGACGTTTATCCACTGAATTTGACTTTATGAGTGGCGGTCCTTCTGCTTTCTTCGACTGTCTTGAAGAACAGATCTGATCATCGGGTCGATACGTTTCCAAAAAAAAAGACTTCTGGAGTTTTATGAGTCTGAATGTGAAGAGAAGGAACAGGAAGTGAATCCCCAGAGCAGCAGGTCTGCAGTGGAGCGCCACCGTCCTGCATTATGCAGCGTTGACGTCCACCTGCTGCTGACCTGAAGTCTGGTCTGGTGTGTGATTGACAGGTCTGTGGTGCAGTCAGGTTACAGCTATCGGTGGGCGGGACGTAGTATCGTCAGGTTTCCGATCAGATCGGTCAGATCCACCGCTGGCTCCTCCCCCAGCTCGTCCAAATATGGTCACTTCCTGCTCCAAACCGCTCCGAACTAACAAAGATGGTGACGGACAGAATCTGAACTGGAGGATTCATAACGTTCACAAACCAACGATGACATCACTGATGGATGATGACATCACTGATGGTTCTGATCGGTTCGAACCCAAAACTGGCTCAAAACCACCAAAGATAGAATAAACAGAGACTTTCAAAATAAAAGATGAACGGATGATGAAACCTGATTCGTCTGATAGTCGATGCGATGAATTAAAGACGTGAAGTATTTAATATCTACGTGGACTCACCTGGATGCTGCGCAGCTTCTTCCTGCCTCTCTCCAGCCGACTCAGCAGCTTCAGGTGTCGCTGCTCTCCGCCCGCCGGCTGCAGCAGACGGTCGTCCACCGAAACCGTCTTCCTCAGCGCCGCCCGCTCGCTGGCCCACGCCGGGGAGGCTCCGCCCACCTCACTCAGGGGGAGGCTCCTTGCACCTCCGCCACCTGCTGCTGTGCTCCCCCCCGACACGGGAGACGGATCTGGTGACCAGAAGTCCCGCTGCACAAAACCTGGAGGACAGAAACCAGAGACACCCTGCTGTTACTCTCTACAAACACACACACACACACACACACACACACACACACACACACACACACACACACACACACACACACACACCTGAAGCTGCAGGATGCTACAGTTCTGATTAATCTGAGTTAGGGTTAGAGTTCTGAGTTCTTTAAGCTGCTATGTTCTGTCATATTTCAAAATAAATAATCAATATAAATAAGTAAATAATCAATATAAATAAATACATAAATAATAAATAGAATTAATAATCAGCTTTAAACACCTGCAGAATGGCCGTCATCATCTCAGCCACATTATTCTGATTATTGACTTTTATTTTGAAAAGACACATGATGATGTATATTGAAATGGTTTTATTTGATTAAACATCACTTTAGTTTTTATTTGCTGAGAATCATTGAAGTGTTCCTCAGGACTGATGAAGACCGTTATCATCATCATCATCATCATCATCACTTTAATAAATGTTCATATTTAATGATCGATGAGGAAGTTATGGATTAGAAACACATGATGTTTGCACATTAAACATGTTCTGCAGGTTGTCATCTGACACGCGTGTCTGTGTGTGTATACGTGTGTGTGTGTGTGTGTGTGTGTGTGTGTGTGTGTGGTGTCAGGCTGCAGGACAGATGAGCTGCTTCATTAAAACTAAATGAGCACTCAGATGACACACTTTGTTTGTTTTTCAAAATAAAAGCTGGTGTTTCATATTGACATGAATTCTGATCGATCAGTACAAGAAACAACAAAGTCAACTGATTCCTTTAAATCTGGGATTATTTACTTATTTTTGATCATATCATTATTTTTTTTATCCCTGAAAGTTTACATTTGTTGCTGTTTTGGAAATAATTTTACACATAAGACGATAAAAATAATCAGGAGTCCACACAACTATGACGAGTTCTACAAGATGATCCAAAAAAAATAAATCGGAAACCAGTCCAAAACAAGACAATATTCAGGTCTAAAAACAAGTTTAAAATTTGTTCAAAACAAGGTCTAAAAACAGTCAGAAATCATTTTTAATCACTGCAGTCCAGTGTTAGAGATCAGGTGTGATAATGCAGGTAAACATCATCACACCAATCAAATGCAGTGTGGCTCGATGATGTCACACGTCAAACTACCTGTTTTCAGCTCATTTCAGTCTGTGTTGAAATATTTCCACCTGTCTGCAGCTCAGTTCATCTTTTCAGCAGTGAAATGCTCCTTTAAGTATGTTTGGGCTTCAGACCAGGACTGACTGGAGTCATGGCGCCCTCTGGTGGACAGACATCAGACAGCATTCAGACGACGGAGGAATAAAAGTCCATCTGAACGTACAAAGGTGTTGAATGGCGGCTTCGCACATTCTGGCATCCTGGAGGAAATGGGCTCAGTTTACGGTTACCATGGTGACGTTTCTAAGTTTTCACATCGAGGAGACAAAAATTCCATCAGACCACCGACGACCTCGTGTGTCGTCCTGCTGTTTATTTGTGAACTAAACACCACCAGACTGAAGGGAAACAGGAAGAGCTTTTCAAATTAAAAGCAACAAACAAACATGGTCCACCAAAAACGACCTCTGGAGAAGATGAAATGTGAAGCAGAAAGTTTAGGAGAGTTTTGTAAAAGTCTGGAGACCTCGGATGTAAAGTGAACAACAAGTTGTGGACGTCCTGCAGAGCATCTGTAATCTGTCCAACAGGAAGCTCATTATCATTCTCCAGGAAGGTGGAGCTAAAGATCAGAGCGCCAAACACAGGAAGTGAAGAATAAACAACAGCGACCATGTCAGAGACATTCCTGACATGAGAGCACGTCCACGACTCCACAGCAGGTCTGATGTCCTGATCTCAGGACGGAGATCCTCACACACATGCAGCTTCATCACACACCAGGTCTTAAACTAGTTTAAAACCATGTCCTAAATCAGTCCTAAACCAAGTCCAAATCCAGTCTAAACCCAGTCCAAGCCCAGTCAAAACCCAGTCCAAACCAAGTCCAAACCCGGTCTAAACCCAGTCCAAACCCAGTCCAAACCAAGTCCAAACCCAGTCTAAACCAAGTCCAAGCCCAGTCCAAACCCAGTCTAAACCAAGTCCAAACCCGGTCTAAACCCAGTCCAAGCCCAGTCTAAACCCAGTCCAAACCCAGTCTAAACCAAGTCCAAACCCGGTCTAAACCCAGTCCAAGCCCAGTCTAAACCCAGTCCAAACCCAGTCTAAACCCAGTCCAAACCCAGTCTAAACCCAGTCTAAACCCAGTCCAAACCAAGTCCAAACCCGGTCCAAACCCAGTCCAAACCCAGTCTAAACCCAGTCCAAACCCAGTCTAAACCCAGTCTAAACCCAGTCCAAACCCAGTCCAAACCCGGTCCAAACCCAGTCTAAACCAAGTCCAAACCCAGTCTAAACCCAGTCTAAACCCGGTCTAAACCCAGTCCAAGCCCAGTCTAAACCCAGTCCAAACCCAGTCTAAACCCAGTGTAAACCCAGTCCAAACCCGGTCTATACCCAGTCCAAGCCCAGTCCAAACCCTGTCTAAACCAAGTCCAAACCCAGTCTAAACCCAGTCCAAACCCAGTCCAAAACCAGGTCCTAAACTGGTTTAAAACCAGGTCTAAAAGCAGGACTCCTCTTGCCCCCCCATGGCTGTCTGCCTCAGGGAACGTAAGGAGGCGGGTAAACAACACAGGTGTGTTCTCACCTGCGGAGGTCCAGTGGAGTCCACCGGGACTGGCAGCGAGCCGCCGTCGCTTCCTGACATTGACGCCATTCTGGGAGGTGGAGTCTGTGGGCGGAGCCGGCGGGCAGAGCACGGAGGAGGCGGCGGGGGTGGAGGAGAGGATGGGGAGGAGCGGCGTGGACAGGAACGTCACCTCCCTCGCCAGAGCAGGAGGGAGGAAGGCGGAGTCTGCCTGCGACGACCTGCAGCGACACACAGCACCGTGAGACACACCACTTCCTGTAGACATGCTGGTCCACTACAGCAAAACGTGTGAATGTCACGATTTGACAGCCCCGAGCGTGACCATCTCACGTTTTGCTGAAGTGGTTGTTAGTCAACTGAACTTTTGATTTTAGATTCCTGAAATGGAAAAAAGTTTATTTAACACAACGTGTGATGAGATTTTATAGAGTCATTGTGAGGACGCCAGCGTCGACAGTCCGTTACCATGGAAACGACCAAAACTAAAGACAGACGCAGCTCTCAGAATTATCAACTGCATAGGAGGAGGACGGGGAGGACGGGGAGGACGAGGAGGACGAGGAGGACAGCGGCGGTCCACACGACAAACACGTCCTCGTACCGGTCCTCCGACACCACGTAGCTGCGACTCCTCCACGACCCTCTGATCCGACGGCTTCCCTTCTGTCTCCGCAGGAACAAGTCCAGCAGCTGAGTCCAAACCAGCATCTCCGACCAAGAGAGACCGAACCGAACGGAACGAACTGGACCGAACCGAACCAGACCAACGTGTGTTCAGAGGCTCTCAGGATCCGACAGGAAACAGAACCACACGTGGCTGAACTGGAGGTCCACTGCAGAGGAAACGCTCCTCTCAGGTGTTCAGTGCCAAGCGGGGGTGTTACCTTACCTCAGTGTGTGTGTGTGTGTGTGTGGGGTGGGTGGGTGGGGTGGGGTGGGGGGGGCAAAAGCTGAATCAGGAGTCAAGTGCTTTAGATATCAGTTTATCCACAGGAGGCCTTTGTGTGGGCTGAAAGGAGAGTCGGTTTGCAGCGAGATGATCCGACCGAAGAGTTAAACGTGAATAATGAAGTTTAATCAGGTGGTCTGATGTCAGATTTAATCTGACGGTGGTACTGATGAACAAAACATGTTTCTGTAGATTACAGACTGTTTCTAAAAGAGTTCGTAGCTTCAGGTCTGTAAAATGGTTCTGATCCAGAAGTGTCTTCAGCTGCAATACCAGCGAGTACCACTAGAGGTCGGCTCCAAAAAGCAGAGACGGAGTTACCTGAGTGGCGTGTCGGACTCTCCCGGCTCGCTGCGGGTGGACCGACGGGAGTCGGAGGCCAGGGAGGAGGAGGAGGAGGAGATGGGGGGCGAGTTGGATGAGTGGTTGGAGGAGGTAGAGGAGGAGGAGGAGGAGGTGTGGCTGGAGTCTGCGGCTCTGGGCAGCAGCAGCGAGGACGGCATACACAGCCACGTCTCCAGGTCGGAGAACTTGGAGTAGCTCAGCATCTCCAGGACGCTGCGGGAGGAAGGAGGCCGGCGTTACCGTGGAGACGACACAAAGCAAAAACTCAACCACCAGATTCGTCTCAGAGCCAACTTAAAAACAGGAAGTGCTCGGTTTACCTCTCCTCTCCTGCTGCCGGGACGTCATCCTTCTCGTCAGCGCTCTGGAAGACGCAGGAAGTCCTGGAGTCTCTTGACAGCAGAAAGCAGGAGTTATCGGAGTCCACGGACATCTTCAGCCATATCTGGGGGACATATTTCAAAGAATCTGTAAAAACCTCCTGGATTTGTCTCGCTAACAGTTTACCATCTTAAAATATTCAATTCAGTGGTTAGTTAGTAGCTAGAGGGTAGGATGGGTTAGTTACACCTTAGTTGATACCCTTAGTTGGTAGCTAGCTGGTAACGTTACCCGGTTTAGTTGTTCGGTGCTGGTAAGATCATGTTAAATAGTATCCAGCTGGTCACGTTAGCTGGTTGGCTAACTGGTAACATTAACGTGTTACTTAGTTAGTTAATTGCTGGAAAGCTGGTAACATATTTCGTAAACTAATGTTATTAGTTCGTTGACTGGTAACATGACTTGTTACTGGTCACAGTGAGTTAGCTGGTAGCTAAATTGGTAACTAGTTGGTAAACATTAGCTTGTTAGTTGGTGGAATGCTGGAAACAGTAAGCTAATGTTTATCTAGAAGCTAACTGCTAACAAGAATTTGTCCAGTTGGTAACTGGCTGACAGTTTGCTACTTTGGTTAACTGTTAGCTAGCTGGTATATTTAGCTTGTTAGTTAGAGGTAAAGATTTGTTAAATTAGTTAGTTGTGGAAAACATATGAACACGTAGAGACTAACGTGTAGATAAAAACACGTAGACTAACGTGTAGATAAGAACACGTAGAGACTGACGTGTAGAGACTAACGTGTAGATAAGAACACGTAGAGACTAACGTGTAGATAAGAACACGTAGAGACTAACGTGTAGATAAGAACACGTAGAGACTAATGTGTAGATAAGAACACGTAGAGACTGACGTGTAGATAAAAACACGTAGAGACTAACGTGTAGATAAGAACACGTAGAGACTGACGTGTAGATAAGAACACGTAGAGACTGACGTGTAGATAAGAACACGTAGAGACTAACGTGTAGATAAGAACACGTAGAGACTAACGTGTAGATAAGAACACGTAGAGACTAACGTGTAGATAAAAACACGTAGAGACTAACGTGTAGATAAGAACACGTAGAGACTGACGTGTAGATAAGAACACGTAGAGACTAACGTGTAGATAAGAACACGTAGAGACTAACGTGTAGATAAGAACACGTAGAGACTAACGTGTAGATAAGAACACGTAGAGACTGACGTGTAGATAAAAACACGTAGAGACTGACGTGTAGATAAGAACACGTAGAGACTGACGTGTAGATAAGAACACGTAGAGACTGACGTGTAGATAAAAACACGTAGAGACTAACGTGTAGATAAGAACACGTAGAGACTGACGTGTAGATAAGAACACGTAGAGACTAACGTGTAGATAAAAACACGTAGAGACTGACGTGTAGATAAGAACACGTAGAGACTGACGTGTAGATAAGAACACGTAGAGACTGACGTGTAGATAAAAACACGTAGAGACTAACGTGTAGATAAGAACACGTAGAGACTGACGTGTAGATAAAAACACGTAGAGACTAACGTGTAGATAAGAACACGTAGAGACTGACGTGTAGATAAGAACACGTAGAGACTAACGTGTAGAGACTAACGTGTAGATAAGAACACGTAGAGACTAACGTGTAGATAAGAACACGTAGAGACTGACGTGTAGATAAAAACACGTAGAGACTAACGTGTAGATAAGAACACGTAGAGACTAACGTGTAGATAAGAACACGTAGAGACTAACGTGTAGATAAGAACACGTAGAGACTGACGTGTAGATAAAAACACGTAGAGACTAACGTGTAGATAAGAACACGTAGAGACTAACGTGTAGATAAAAACACGTAGAGACTAACGTGTAGATAAAAACACGTAGAGACTAACGTGTAGATAAGAACACGTAGAGACTAACGTGTAGATAAGAACACGTAGAGACTGACGTGTAGATAAGAACACGTAGAGACTGACGTGTAGATAAAAACACGTAGAGACTAACGTGTAGATAAGAACACGTAGAGACTGACGTGTAGATAAAAACACGTAGAGACTAACGTGTAGATAAGAACACGTAGAGACTGACGTGTAGATAAAAACACGTAGAGACTAACGTGTAGATAAGAACACGTAGAGACTAACGTGTAGATAAGAACACGTAGAGACTAACGTGTAGATAAGAACATGTATGTGTGCCTCCAGCAGAGGTAACGTGCGGCCCCACGTGGCTACTGTTGCTGCTCATCGGTGAACTCATGTGTTCCCGGTTCCGGTGCCGGTTAACGGGAGGACGTGTTGGACCTACAGGCCGACCTTCATCCGGACATCTGCAGCGCTTCTTTCATTCTGTCGGGAGGAATCTGAGCCGTCAGCTGTCCTCCGAACACAGAACCGATCCTGCAGCGAACTTTACCGAGTCCTCCTTCTTCTTCTGCACAAACAAGTCCTCTTCTTCTTCTTCTTCTTCTTCTTCTTCTTCTTCTTCTTCCTCTTCTTTCCCGGAGCAGGAACATCTGCTCAGGCTGGGCTCCCGCTTGGAAACGTGTCTTTGTCCTGCCCCGTGTAAAACATCCCAAAATACAGGCAGCCAGGCCGTGGAGGCTCACATTTCACTGCGGTCCACTCACCGCACTGACGCCCAGCACAGGCCCACATCTGGAGGCGGCCGCGTCTCAACACTCCTCTGATCCCACTCAGCCTGCTGCCACCGGGGCGGACCGCCGCTTTATCTTCAGAGGAAGGAGGGAGGAACAGAAAGGATGAATGGAGGAGGAATGTGGCCACTGAATGAAACAAGGAAAGCATGAAAGAAGTGAGTGGTTAAAGAAACAATGAAGAGAAGAAGGAGGGAGGACAGAAGAGAGTAGGAAAAACTAAGGAAGTAAAGAAGAAAGGAAAATAGGTAAGGAATGTATAGGAAAGGGAAGAAAGAAGGAAGGAAACAAGGAAACAAGGAAAAAGGGGAGAAAAGTGGGAAAATGGATTTAAAAGAGAAGAAAGAAAGAAAGAAAGAAAGAAAGAAAGAAAGAAAGAAAGAAAGAAAGAAAGAAAGAAAGAAAGGTAACGAAGGCTTAACAGTTGGAAGATGAAAGGAAGGAGGAAGGATGGAGGAAAGAAAAAGGAAGGAAAGGAGAGAGTGGATGATAGTAGGAAACGAGGGAAGAGAGAAGTGTGTAAAAAGTAGTATTTTATTAAAGGATGTGAGTTTTTAGAGGAACAGAGAACAGCTGACAGGACCGACGATGACAAACAGGAAACATCACAGAGTCACCACAAGAACTTTTACTACAGTCAGCACAATGACAGCAAAAAGGTAAACAAACAAACAAACAATAAAACACATAAAACATGAACCTTTGGTATAAAATGATCATCAGACTAACTTCAGCTTCTCAAATTTGGCAATTTTATATTTTAATTATTTAAATTTTCTGAATTTGTTTTTAATATTTTTCAGGTTTGAATTGTTGTTGAACCAAAAGTACTAAAAAAAACAATTATTGAACGGAGGAAACGATCAGCTGATTGATCCACGATGAAGATAATCATGGATGGATGTCCATCATCCTTCAGTATCTCGGTCTCCTAGCAACCGTGTTCTGATGACTGAACCAGTTTGAATGTAAACAAAGGGAAGTCAGCACATGTATGAACTTTGTTCCAGATCAGCAGAAAGTTTCTCCGTCATGGACGAGACGGCGTTGGAGCGATTCTTCGATAAGTACGTCATGAAGGTGAGTTTCTTCTGAGCAGGTTTCAGTCTTCAAACCCACCGAAGTCTGAGGGAAATATTTTCACTTCCATCGTCACTAACCGACATTTTACTCATGCTGTGGTGTCTGCAGGAGGAGGACGAGGAGGATGAGGTGGAGGAGGAGCTCTTCCTCCGCCTACTGCCGGATGAGCTCCTGACGCCAGATGAGTCCGATCAGGAAAACAGGGACGACAACAAAACTGGACTTTTATCAGGACGTAGGCGACGACGACAGGTTTCTGTCCGCGTGTCACCAGACAGTCGAAGCTCCCAGAATGCATCACCAGCAGCGGTCCAGCTCACAGGTGGGTCGCTCTCCACCGGTCCTCCCACCACCGCCGCTGCACCTGAGAGCCAGGAGGCGGAGCTACTACACATCATCCCAAAGATACAGTAGGTGATGAGAAGGTCCGGTTCCCGTTCCGGTCCGGTCGTCGTCAGTCGTGCTGCGATCACGAACTCCGTGTTTGTGTTTGTCTGCAGAAACGTGATGTCGACGGTGAAGCTGGGCTGCTGTCTGGACCTCAAGTTAATCGCCTGCAAGAAGTGGAACATCGAGTACAAACCGAAGGTACGCCGACCCGGTACCGGACCCAGAAACACACGTGGAGCGTCCGTCCAGGTTTGGTTTTGCTTTGTTTCAGACGTTCAAGGCGCTCATCATGAGGATCCGCGAGCCGAGAACCACGGCGCTCATCTACCGGACCGGGAACTTAGTCTGCACCGGCGCCAAGAGGTCCGTCTGGACCCACCTGTGATGCCGTCAGGTGTTTTTTCTTCAGGGCGGTGAATGACCCTCTCTGTTTCCTCAGCGTGGAGGAGTCGCGGCTGGCAGCCAGGAAGTTCGTCCGCATCGTGAAGAAGCTCGGCTTCCCCGTCGCCTCCCCGACGTTTAAGGTCCAGAACCTGGTCGGCAGCTGCAACACCTTCCCGGTTCGTTTGACCCAGATGGCCCGCAATTTGGACTGCAGGTCAGAAGACGCAATCTACCTGCAAAATGCAGTAAATTACAGCCCAGACCTGCAGGAGCACCTGCAGATGTTCCAGGTGTTCCCGTCAGAACCTCAAACCTGTGGAGAGCTCCACGATGTCTTTAGCCTAGCTTAGCACAAACACTGGAAGTAGAGGGAAACTGCTAGCTTGTTCTGTGTTACTGATGTTAAGTTAAATATACGTTCTAAATCTAGCAACACTTTGGAGAACCGATGAAGATCGAACGGTTGTTAATGTTGGCAAATTGAACTTGACAGAAGCAGGTTTCTGATTGGATGAGACTCAGAACAAATGGACGATGGACATGTTAGTCGTGTTTACACGCCGCTGACGTGACGCGTGTCGTTCCGTGTTCTGTTCTCTCCACAGTTACGAACCCGAGCTGTTTCCTGCCCTCTTCTACAAGGTGCTGCCGGGAATCTGTGCGACCATCTTCTCGTCCGGGAAGATCCATTTCACCGGTAAACCGAGTCCTCACGGATCCAGTCATCACATCTCCACGATGATCTGGAGGTTCTCGTTGGTACTCAGAAAGTCCTAGACGCCTTGTTGGTTGTTCTTGTGGTCCCTGAGGGGGTTCAAGAGGTTCCACGCCAGTTATAACGTTCCTGTAGTGGACCCTGAGGGGGTTCTAGAGGTTCCACGCTAGTTCTAATGTTCCTGTAGTGGACCCTGAGGGGGTTCTAGAGGTTCCACGCCAGTTATAACGTTCCTGTAGTGGACCCTGAGGGGGTTCTAGAGGTTCCACGCTAGTTCTAACGTTCCTGTAGTGGACCCTGAGGGGGTTCTGGTGGTCCTGTATGTTTTAGGTCCCTGAGGATGTTCCAGGTGTGACTTCTACGTGGTCGACTGGAGAGAACTGATCTTCTCTCTCGTGTTCTTTGTTGTTTTCACCACTGAACATTTTCTGAATTCATTTTGTAATCTCGTGTTGAATTCCAGGAGCTAAAACAGAAGCTCGGATCCATAAAGCCTTCGATATCATCCGTCCGATCCTGAGCAGCTTCAGGAGGCGCTGAGGACGGACGGGAAGTTCCTCATCAAGCTGTTTGTAGGAGGATGATGGATGCAGAGACGCCCTCACATTCAAACCTCAACACCATCTGGAGTTTGTAAATAAACGTGAAGAGTCGAGGAGAAATCATAATCTGCAGGAAATCTGCATAAATAGTAAAAGATTTCATTCAACTATGAGCTGCAGTTCCTCTTTACACCAGCAGATGTCAGGATGTCTGCAGGCTGCAGTGAGTTGGTGTGTGTTTCAGCTGTCTGCTCACCATCTGCTGCACACACACACACACACACACACACACACACACACACACACATACATACACATACACACACACACACACACACAAATCCTCACACACACACACACACACACACACACACACAAAAACACACACACACACACACACACAGACACACACACACACAGACAGACAGACAGACAGACAGACAGACAGACACACACACACACACACACACACACACACACACACACATACATACACACACACACACACACACACACACACACATACACACACACACACACAAATCCTCACACACACACACACACACGCACACACACACACACACACACACACACACACACAAAACACACACACACACACACACAGACACACACACACACACACAGACAGACAGACAGACAGACAGACAGACAGACAGACACACACACACACACACACACAGACAGACACACACACACACACAAAAACACGGACACACACACAGACACACACACACACACACACACACACACACACACACACACACACACAGACAGACAGACACACACAGACACACACAAAAACACGGTCACACACACAGACACACACACACACACACACACACACACACACACACACACACACACACACAGACAGACACACACACACACCAGGAAACATGTCCGGCTTCTTAAACAGGTCTCTCGGTACCAGATAACGAAGTGAAGCAGGTGATGATGAAGTGAGATGTGGAGTGTCGGAGGTTTGTCTTCTGTTGGATTCTTTGGAGACACAAAACAGAAGGTCCTCATAAACCAGGACTCATCCTCTGTAACTGTAAGTTAACTGCTGCCCCTCAGTGGTGAGAACAGGTCAGTGCACCACAGAGGGCTGAAAGTAAAAGTAAAGAGCCCGAACCTGTAAAGTGGTTCTGATCCAGAAGTGTGTTCAGCTGCAATCCCAGCGAGTGCCACTAGAGGTCGGCTCCAAAAAGCCTCCGGCTCCATAGACTCCCATTCAACTTCTCTCATCAAATCCAAAGTGAATAAAATGTGTCCATCAGTTATCTCGGTGTTGTTAGATAAAGTCACTCCTTCTTATTAGTTTTCTGGAGGTCCATCTGAAAATAATCCCTCATTCATTAGAAAAGAAGATTCAAGAAGACCTGTTTTTGGGGGCGTGTCTGTTTGATTGACAGGCCTGTGGTGCAGTCAGGTTACAGCTATCGGTGGGCGGGACGTAGTGTCTTCAGGTTTCCAATCAGATCGGTCAGATCCACCGCTGGCTCCTCCCCCAGCTCGTCCAAATATGGTCACTTCCTGCTCCAAACCGCTCCGAACTAACAAGATGGTGACGGACAGAATCTGAACTGGAGGATTCATAACGTTCACAAACCAACGATGACATCACTGATGGATGATGACATCACTGATGGTTGATGACATCACTGATGGTCACTAACCGAAGCTTAACGGCCACAGAGTTCAGACACCTACTGTTGAAAATAGAAACAGCCAATCCAATGATTCTTACGTCTTTTAATAATTTTAATAAGCTTTAGTTCTCATCATTAGAATTTTTTTTTTTTTTTTTTTTTTTTTTTTTTTTTAATCCTGTCAGAGCATCTCTATTTCAGAAAATCAAGAATCCAGGTTTCATCTGTTTGTTACCTCGCAACGACAAACTTTTAGTAAAAGAGGTTTTTTTAGTAACAAAAATGCAAAGTCAACTTTTCCACTTTTTTTTTTGGAGCCAAAGAAAATGAGCGTGAACACACCTGCAGTTACAGGAAGCACAAACAGCGCTGCTAACTCACCACTTTACACACATCTGCTGTCCACAGGAAGCAGCGAGGACGTCCCCGGAGACGCAAATAACTCCCATCATCCCTGACCCAGAAATGGATCCGGGAAGGAAACGATTTAGCTCTGGTCCTCCGTCTAAAGGAACCGCACGGAAAATCTATCAACCTGCGAACATCTCGTGTTGTTGGCGTCACTTTGTGAGCAGGAAGTTAAATCACTTTCACCGCAGCGTAAATCAGAGCGTCGAAACAAAAACACGCAGACGACTCGACTCCCGCTCCGGATCAAAGGCCCCACCGGGGGCCCGGCCGGCTCCAAGACCCCCCGAGAGGACCATCTGTAAAAGCAAAGTCCGATCGCGGTCTGAAAACACGGCCAGATGTTCCCAGCTGTTGTTTCTGTCTCCGCTTTCACCTCCGACTCTCAAAACGTTGACGACCGATCGATAAGTTCAGAGTCTGAACACGAGTTCTCGCTCAGACCGCCGACCTGCTCCCAAGAACCGGAACTGTTCCTTTGAACTAACTCAGGCTGCACCTGCTGCAAGGACAGGAACCAGACCCAGACCCAGATCCAGACCCAGATCCAGACCCAGAACCAGACCCAGACCCATCCTGATCACAGGAGGATCTAAAGATAAATAAATCTGCAGTTTATAACTGTTTTAGTGTTATTAAAAATATCTTTTAATAAAAAAACAGCCTCTCTGGATTTACTTTGTTTGTTTTCTCAATAAAGTCATTATTAATTATGTTGTTTGTAGAAAAACTAGAAAGTCCAAAATTGTCAATCATCAGCTGAATATCAAAGTAAACAGATGTATTAATGATGAAAAATAATCCTTTTTCTGTTTTTAATTCTTCACAGAGAAAAAGAAAAAGGTGATTAAAGCTCCCAAAATATTATTTTATTTTTGTAATATTATGACTTGAATTTTTCAAAACGTTTATTTGTTTGCAGCAGACAGCTTCTTCGTTTCAGTCTTTTCTCGAGCTTCGAGGAGCTGAGCGTCACAACGAGCCACGAAACCAGCAGCCGGGTCCAAACCATGTCGGCGGGTTCTGTTTCCATCCGACTGCAGTGTTTCCTGTTCAAAACACCTTTTCATGTGTTTTAACATGTTTTTTTTCTCTTTTCTAAATAAAAACCTGAATCCAGAAGAGATGATTGTGAACGTGACGCAGACAGACAGACTTCCAGCTGAAGGGAGGAAAGAGTTAAAGCTTTCCCTGCTGGTCCGGTAGGAGGTGGTACCGGAGGGGGAGGGGGGCAGTCACCCCTGTTCTTCTATTGATAGCCGTGTTCCCCTCGTTTCTTCCTGCAGTTGGGACGATGCGGAGCGACGAAGAACAGAGCTGAAGCTGCTCCTCGGACCGACGGAGATCACGGTCAGAACCAGCAGAACCAGCAGAGACGAGGGAATGAAGCTGCAACAGTAAGGAGCATTTTATTCTGCAGTTTCCAACTTCATCAGCTTCAACAGATGGAAGTAACTGAGTTCATTTACTGAAAGAATATCTGAGCTGTACGACCACGATTTAACATTTCCTCACGCAAAGATGTTGAATATTTGTAGTTTGAAATCGAACTGAATGTCTTTGTGTTTTCTGAGGACGTCACCTGGTGGACGGAGGACAGGTTCAGGTTCAGGTTGAGACCAGTGGCAGGTGAGGCGGAGGGAGTGGAGGTCAGGTGACCGAGACGAGTCTAAACCGACCATCAGTGATGTCATCAACCATCAGTGATGTCATCATCCATCAGTGATGTCATCGTTGGTTTGTGAACGTTATGAATCCTCCAGTTCAGATTCTGTCCGTCACCATCTTGTTAGTTCGGAGCGGTTTGGAGCAGGAAGTGACCATATTTGGACGAGCTGGGGGAGGAGCCAGAGGTGGATCTGACCGATCTGATCGGAAACCTGACGATACTACGTCCCGCCCACCGATAGCTGTAACCTGACTGCACCACAGGCCTGTCAATCAAACAGACACGCCCCCAAAAACAGGTCTTCTTGAATCTTCTTTTCTAATGAATGAGGGATTATTTTCAGATGGACCTCCAGAAAACTAATAAGAAGGAGTGACTTTAGCTAACAACACCGAGATAACTGATGGACACATTTTATTCACTTTGGATTTGATGAGAGAAGTTGAATGGGAGTCTATGGAGCCGGAGGCTTTTTGGAGCCGACCTCTAGTGGCACTCGCTGGTATTGCAGCTGAAGACACTTCTGGATCAGAACCATTTTACAGACCTGAAGCTACGAACTCTTTTAGAAACAATTTGTGCTCACAACCTGTCAGATATATTCATGAAAGGGGTTTCCTAATGATGATGGAAAGTCTGCTTCCACGTGTGTCGCAGGTTCGTTTTTTCTGATAAAGAAGTTTCAGCTACTCAGCCGGACGGCAGGTTTCATTATTTCAGGCCACAAAATTGAACAATTAGAAACAATTTAAAGGTGGAAACTAGAAATTAAAAGTGGTAAAAAAAATTATGAAAATTTTCTTTATCCTCCTCAGGCTGTAAGAATAATGTGAGCTTGAAATGTAGCAGCGATGAGAGACTTTAAATTCATTGGTTTGATGTACAGATTAAGTCCTGATGACTCATCACGCCTCCGACCGTTTCCCCAGTTGATTATCGTTGGACCTCGATTCGTCTCCTCCTCGTCTGTCTCTCAGAGAGCTTCATTAACAGCAGCTGTGGAGGCTCAGAGACAGTTTGACCAAGAGAGATGGACAGAGGGACGGAGGTCTCTGAGGGGAGGAGGAGGTCTCTGAGGAGAGGATGAGGTCTCTGGGGGGGGGGGGGGGGTCTCTGAGGGGAGGTCTCTGAGGGGAGGAGGAGGTCTCTGAGGGGAGGAGGGGGTCTCTGAGGGATGGAGGAGATCTCTGAGGGGAGGAGGGGGTCTCTCAGGGGGGGGGAGGGTCTCTGAGGGGGGGGTCTTGGAGGGGAGGTCTCTGAGGGGAGGAGGAGGTCTCTGAGGGGGGGAGGAGGTCTCTGAGCGGAGGAGGAGGTCTCTGAGGGATGGAGGAGATCTCTGAGGGGAGGAGATCTCTGAGGGGAGGAGGAGGTCTCTGAGGAGAGGAGGAGGTCTCTGAGGGGGGGAAGTCTCTGAGGGGAGGTCTCTGAGGGGAGGAGGGGGTCTCTGAGGATGGAGGAGATCTCTGAGGGGAGGAGGAGGTCTCTGAGGAGAGGATGAGGTCTCTGAGGGACGGAGGAGTTCTCTGAGGGGAGGAGGACGTGATGATTTCTACTCTTCTTGTAAAGGATCAGACTTCAAGATGTATTTGTGGCAAAGCGTGAAATAGACACGCTTTGGTCTGTCTTGGTGTGAAAGTTACAAAATAAAGTCTAAAATTGACCTTTCTGTTCACAGCTGACTGCTCTGTGATTGGCTGATCCCTGAAACCAAAGTCCAGATGGCTCACCTGTTCCTCGCCAGTAAGATCGCCATGCCGGATGACCTCCCCGGAAAAGGCGGAGCCAGGATCCCCAGGAGCGCCGTGAAGACGCCGACGTCCGTCTCTGCCGAGAAGCCGAGCTGGGACAACCCCAGGAAGGACTGCGGAAGCGTCGTCGTGACGACGCGCGTCCCGCACGTCAACGAGGTCCAGCTGACGGCGGCGACCGGCGGCGCCGAGATGTCCTGCTACCGCTGCACCGTGCCGTTCGGCGTGGTCGTCCTCATCGCCGGCGTCGTGGTGACGGCGGTGGCCTACACCTTCAACTCCCACGGCTCCACCATCTCGGTGCTCGGGCTGGTGCTGCTGTCCGCCGGGCTGGGCCTGCTGGGCTCCAGCGCCATCTGCTGGAGGGCCCGACTGAGGAGGAAGAAGGACAAGCGGAGGGAGAGCCAGACTGCCCTCATGGCCAGCCAGGGGTACTGCGTCGCCTGAGGAGACACCGGCACGGTTTCAGTCCTCCGGAGACCAGTTCGAGACAACTGGACATGAATCTGCTGGTTGTTTCTTCAGGCTCTCATTCATCATCGGAGGCGATGAAGACTCCGCAGACGCCTGAAAGGACGAGTCACTTTAAACTCCACCTAGAGCTGGATGAAGGAAGGCGGGAATAAACTTCCTCTTCAAAAGCTCTCGCGCTGATCGTTAGCAAAAATGTATTAATCGTTAAAGTCGTTTTTGATGCACAAATTTGAATATTCTCTATTTTCAGGTCATTAACTTCTCTGATTTACATTGTTGTGGTTTTGGACTCAGTTGGACAAAGGAAGACATTTAAACATGACAGCTCCCAGAACTTGTGGTGGGAATTTCGTACGGAGGACTTGTTTGGAGGAATATTATCGAGGTGAAGCAGAGCAGACAGACGACTGATGGATATTTTACTTCCTGTCCATTTTCAAAAGGAAGAATTTATCTTCGAAACGTAATCTTTACAAAACGTGTTTTGTCGTGGTCGTCTATAATTCCCCAAAAAGTTGACTTCTCGTTTAAGGTAAATGTACAACGCAACATAGCGTCTCTGAATACTACTGTAAATTATACATTAACAATCAAACAAACTAAACAAGTAATCATTTCTGGGAAAATATAAATGTTTAACTGAAGCCTTGAAAAGCTCATTAATGATGTACAGAATCGAAACGCTGCTAATAAGCTGACAGACTTTAAATAAAGGTACTCTACTGTTGTTGTTTCTACGTACAGCCTTCACTTCGTCTCTTCTCTGATTAGCCTCGTTAGTTTATCGACCTGAGATTTAGTCACACGGTATTAATCAGGAGGGAAATATTTTGTTGAAGCGTTAATTTTATTTTATAGAAGAATAAACTTCCTGTGATGTCGGGTTTAGACGACAGAATTTTTCTGTTTGATAGAATGGCTTCTGTGCCAGATCTGGTCTTTATGGGTCCAGGAGCCTGAGAGAAACGGTGTGCAGTCCACAGACTGGATGTAAAAGAGTTCGTAGTTTCAGGTCTGTAAAATGGTTCTGATCCAGAAGTGTCTTCAGCTGCAATACCAGCGAGTGCCACTAGAGGTCGGCTCCAAAAAGCCTCCGGCTCCATAG